>NW_024063533.1:5215000-5397500 GCF_006381635.1 Hibiscus syriacus | reverse complement strand
TACAATGTAGCCAAATATCATCATTGGAAGAAATTAATGAAGCTATTCATCTAATCCAATGATCTTGATGCATGGGAGATGATCGAGAATGGCTACTATTCTCCAAAGAAGAAGACGAAGGAGTGGAGTGCCCAAGAATGGAAGAAAACTCAACTAAATGCCAAAGTCATACAATGTTGTGTTGTGCATTTGGTTTTGATGACTATGAAGGAGTTTATTCTTGTTCAAATGCCAATGAGTTTTTGAATAAGCTTGACGAACTTCATGGAAATAAGAAAGAAGAACCAACAAAGGCGGTGTCCTTAATGGCTCTTGAAGATCCCGAGTTGGCTCTTGAAGATCCCGAGTTATCTTCTAACTATAGTGATTCTAATTCATATTCTTTTAATGAGTTACAAGATGCATATAATGAATTATTTTCGGAGTTTAAAACATGAACTCCAAATATAAAAAAATGATTTCAAAACTCTTGTCTGCTCTGATCATAGTAAATGAGAAGCTGACATGTCTTGCTCCTCTTTGCTCCTTAATCTTCTTGAAACCTACGTGTGAAACATTTACACGCTAATTCGATGACTTAGTGAGGTATAATAACATATCTAATGCAATTTATATCCCCTAACCATGCATGCATATTTATACTATCATATCATATAACTCATATACTTTTTCATATATCACACACCACACACACACACACACACACACACACACACACACACACACATACTCAATTCTTAATTTCCCTCCAAATTTTTCTATTCCCTCTAAATTTTTCAATTTTCCTTTAAATTCTCAATTTCCCTCTAAATTCCCAAATAAGATAAAAAAATTTCACACACACAAATCTTTATTTTAAATAGTTTTCTTCCACCACTTACCTTGAATAATATATATACTATATTAATATAAATTATAGTTTATAAACTATATACTTTTTATAGTTTATACATATATAGTTTACATATATAGTTCATATAAACATAATTTATATATATAACTTATAATAATTATATAGTTTATAATATATGTTTATATATAAATTTATATTATATATATTATATTTTTTTCAATTTTTTAAATGAATGTAATTTACTATATTTTTCATTATTTCTTCACATTTTGCATTTATTTCGATTTAATATTTTTTTGTTTTTTAATTTATTTCAATTTTAAGTCTTTCACTTTTATATGTATTCAATTTAGTTCTTAAATTTATATTTGCATCTTCATTTGGCCCATTGTTAGTTGTTATTTATATTTTTGTAATTGGCCCATAACTTTTTTAAATGTGTTTAATTTAGTCATTTTTATATTAATTTAAACCTCAAATTTTAAATTTATTTCGATTTAGTCCCTTACCTATGTGTGTTGTTTAATTTAAATTTTAAAATTTTATTTGTAATTTTACATTTCTTCAATTTTATCCTTAAATTTATATTTTTTACAAAATTGATCCATGGATATTTATTTTTCTCTTAATTTACTCGAAATCATATACAATTACAACTTGCAATTCAACAATCACCAAAGATGGCAAAATAATTAATCCAAAATAAAAACGACCGGACATGAACTCAATCCGTATCCGATAAACATCCGACTTGAATTTTATCTATCAATGATGTGACCCGATCTGAACTAGATCCGACTGAAGTCCACCCGAACCTGAATTAATCTGGTCTTTATCTTCTTCGGACCTGAACTGACATCGATCCGAACTGAAAATGACTTGACTTGAACCAGATCTAGATCTGGTGTCAAATCAATCTAAAAATAACCCGAACTGATTTGACCTGACCTGAACCCGATCTGGATCTAGTGTCAAATTTACCTGACTTGACCTGTATCTGATTTTACCCGACCTGACTGGATCCGACTGAAACCTGAACGATTACCCGATTTTACATCCCTAATAAAAAGCTCTTGTTAGTACAGTAGGAACTCCACTTTATGAATCTTTGTTGACATTGATTGAATATTTTTCCATCTAAACCACCCCCTCATGGTGTGAATTCCTCTTTCATCTTCCAAGTTGGTACAACCCAACATTATATTATCCAAAAATGTCTATGGTCTATGAAGAAATCAATCATAAAAGAAATTTCGATATATGATCTTCAAAATCAAAGGTAGATTAAAATTTGAGACTTGGTTCAATCAATTGATACAATCCTTGTATTACGTGGTCAATGATTCTATTAATGTGCGAGGCATTTTTGGTTACAAGTGTTGAAATAAACACAGATATAGGAGTTTTTGCAGCTGAAGGTGATAATCTATACTTTTTGAACCTGTTTTAGAACCAAAAGAAAAGCAAACAAAAAAGGGCTGGCAATGCCAAGAAATAGTAAAAGAACTAAAAAAGAAATAACAAACAAAAACGAATCAAGGGTGTCAACGAGACAACAAGAGGTTGAGAGAGAATAGATAAATAAATAAAAGAGAAAAAAAGAGCCAAAATTCCTGCTTTGTAGGAAGCCACATAGGGGAGGCAAGACAGGGTCCCCTTTCCAGAGTTATGGCAAATTTACCCACATTTTCTCTCCCTTTCCTTTGAGAACCCTTGTTTCTTCTTCATTCAGGTACCTCTGTTCTCTCCTCTTTTCATTTCTGTTTTTCATTTTTTTCATCTATAGACATTCATAAAAAAATATTGTAACGTAGTAAGATCAAATTAACAGGTTTCATCATTGAATATCAACGCTTTAACATGTAGTTACTGTTACGAATTCGATGAAGGTTGTTAACAATATTGTATGAACATAATATCAGATGTTACAAATTCGATGAAGCTTTAACATGTAGTTTGTGTTACAAATCCTGTGTTTAATCAACATTTTCCTGCCCTTTTAACCTTGGAAATTTGGTCAGGGTTCTTTAGTTGTTTGAGCCAGGCAAAATAAGGGAGTGGGTGGAGTTTCTTGGCTGGAAAGCTTGTAAGCTAATGCAAAAATGGCAACGTCTCCTAAGGAATCTCCTTCTGAAGAATCCCCACCTGCTCCATCAGGACCAAATTCATCGCAAGATAGCTCTTCACCATCCAAAAACTCACCACCACCATCACAATCACAATCATCGCCTCTGCCTTCGGGAAAATCATCTGGTCGTAAAGAAGATAGTGATTACTATCCTCCTCCTGCAAAGAAGAAAAGTGGCAACACTCACTCCCCACCACGTTCTTCTCATTCCCGCAAAAGTAATGGCAACAAGCAAGTTGGTTCTTCTGGCAAAACACCATCCTCAAATTCATCCAGCAACGACATAGATACAGAAATTATTATAGCAGCAGCCGTGGTTGTAGGATTGGTGCTTCTTTTTGTGATCATCTGTATAATATGTTGCTGTCGGAAGAGGAGGAAGAAATCCAAAGTGATGTACTATGATGAACCTAAAGGTATGGAACTAATGAAATGAAATGTACTTGACATGAAGTTAATTCCCTCATAAATCCAATGAAGAGTATAAACTCAATATGCATGATGATATAATCTGTTGAATCTTGTATGGATCTTGTTTTGATATAAAAGTTATGATTTGAGAACTGATAATAATTATTTTGAGTTGTATGTTTTATAGCTGGTGCTGGTGGTAAAGACCATTATAACAACTATCAGAATTCTCCGTGGGTTCATAGTGGGAAAGTGCCAGAGCATGCTGTACATGTACCCCCACCATCAGGAGGTGGCGGCGGCATGGGCAGCGGCTGGGGTATGCAACCACCATTTTATAGCAGTGAAGCAAGCTCCCAGTTCTCAGGCCCACACCATCCTCCTCCTCTGCCACCTCTATCACCAACTATGAATATTGGATTCAATCAGAGCACTTTCACTTATGAGGAGCTTCTTGCTGCTACAAACGGATTTTCTCAGGCAAATCTGATTGGTCAAGGTGGGTTCGGATTCGTGTATAAAGGCGTCTTACCGAACGGAAAGGAGGTTGCAATCAAGACTTTAAAAACCGGTAGTGGACAAGGAGAGAGAGAATTCCAATCTGAAGTTGAAATAATTAGCCGTGTTCACCATCGTTATCTTGTGTCGCTTGTTGGATATTGCATTGCCGGTGGGCAACGGATGTTGGTGTATGATTTTGTTCCAAATAAAACCTTGGAACACCATCTTCATGGTAAACTATTCCTTATCCTTTTTCCTGTTGGTATTTGCATAAGGAAACATTAAAGCTTGAAGCCTTGCACCATTGGCCATCACTGTAAAAAATTAGCATTACCAGACCACAAAGGAAAGGATGGACATTCGAATTGTTCCAGTAATGGCGATAATATATTGGCCATCACTGTCAGAACTGCTTTTTATCTTTAAATTTTTTAGGCCTAAAATCATTACCAACTTCTCTCTGCAGGAAAGGATCATCCTGTCATGGATTTTCCCACTAGACTTCGTATTGCATTAGGCTCGGCGAAAGGGCTTGCTTATCTGCATGAAGATTGTAAGAACTAAGGAGTTCCTTGTCTCCGTTTCTTATCTCCCTGCCACTCCATTATTCACCTAGGTTTTCATTTCTTTATTGAATTATGAATGCAGGCCATCCTCGCATTATTCATCGTGATATCAAAGCGGCGAATATTCTGCTTGATAACAACTTTGACGCCATGGTATCTTCTTTTACAATTAAGCCAGTGTCTGCTATACGCCATTGAAATTTTCAAGTATCCTGGGATATCTATGTTAGTGAAGCTAACCTATAGCCTATTTGATAGGTTGCTGATTTTGGATTGGCTAAGTTGTCATCTGATAATTACACTCATGTCTCGACACGGGTGATGGGAACATTCGGGTAGGGATGGAATCTATAAGCAGAAATGAAGATCTGTCTTATGAATTAGTGTGAGGAAAGTGCAAATCGGAACCCTTTTGCTAAAGGTTTTGATTTCTTTTGATCGAATATAGGTACTTGGCTCCGGAGTATGCCTCGAGCGGAAAGTTAACGGATAGATCCGATGTTTTCTCATTTGGAGTCATGCTCTTAGAACTCATAACTGGAAAGCAACCAGTTGATGTTACAATGGACGACAGCTTAGTAGATTGGGTCTGTATCTGTTTCTCTATATATTCTCTGATGCATTATCAGATCTTATCACTATGATTTACCAAAGTGGAGTACATTGAATTCCAATACTAATCGGTGTAGTTTATGAACAGGCTCGACCACTTTTGGCTCGTGCACTAGAAGATGGCAACTTCGATGAGCTGGTTGATCCGCGGTTGGAGAAGAACTACAACCACAATGAAATGCAACGCATGATAGCCTGTGCTGCTGCAAGCATCCGACATTCGGCGAGAAAGCGCCCGAAAATGAGCCAGGTTTGCAATGATCGATGACTTGGCTTGTTACAATGGTTTGTTTGAATGACAAAATGATTAGGAAAAGCAGATAGCACGTATACTGGAAGGAGACTCCTCCCTGGATAGCCTGAATGAGGGAACAAAGCCAGGCCAAAGCACAATCTTTGGAGCCAGTGGAGAGTACAACAGCAGTTTATACAATGCTGACATGCAGAGGTTCAGACAATTGGCACTTGGCAGCCAAGAATTCAAGAGCAGCGAGTACGGAACTTCCAGCGGCGACAACTCGAGAGAGATGGGACCAGGAGGGACGAGAAAGGACAGCAGCACGTAACCAAAAGCTTTAATTCGAATATCAAAACTAAACAAGACAGAGCAGAACAATGTTTTGCTGCATAACAATATTGGACAGATGAAATACAATATCCATTCCAGGTCATTTTATACTGTCAAATTGGATTCTTTTGTAATTCAAGAGTTTTGTCTTCAATTATCGGAATCTATAGTATGGTAGCAGATCTTGCTTCTGTTATAATTTGCGTGTTCGTTGTGTTGTACATGATAACAACAATAAAAATATGATAATATATATGGTCTATAAGAACTATTATTATTAAAAATATTATTAAGATTGGTTCGAAATCTTATAATATGAAGGAAAGTTTGAAAACTTTGGGCTTTTCAGTTCAATGGCTTTCCGCATTCGGTACATACTGGGTTTGTTGTCGAAATGGTTTTAGAAACTGCATCAGGTACTCCTGAATTTTAGTTGTTGTATCGTTTATACCACTAAACTTTTAATTTTGTTAATTATAGTATTGAATTTTGATTTCCGTTTCAATTATACCACTGAATCATTAAATCATTAACGACATGATGACGTGGCTGACGGTTGCCGATTATCGACGTAGACACCGCACTAAAATGACATCATTTGATATGGATGTTAACGATTTAGCAACCTATTGGTATAAATGAAACGAAAATCAAAGTTCAATGTTATAATTGACAAAACTAAAATTTATAAATTTTATCTTTTTTTCATAAATAAAATAAATGAAACCATTTATTTGTAGTTGTTTATGTCAGTTTTATATATTTTTTAAAAATATTTAAAATAAATATTTTATCTATTTAAAAAATATTTTTAACAATTATGTCATACAATTATATTTTAAATTATTTCAAAAATAGATTTTTGATGTACTTTGAACAAACTCTTATTTCATGTGAATCCAATTTTATTAATGAAATCATTTCCTTTTACTATATATATTTTTAGAGGTAATTGCATCACATATCCTCAAAGTATGGCCCTCATTTAAGTGGGTTTGTAAACTTTTAAATGTTTCAATTTCATCTATAAACCATGAGTATCATTCTAAATTAGTTCTCAAACTTTTAAATATTTCAATTTCATCCCCAAACTATAACCTTCATTCTAAATTGGTCCCCAAACTTTCTAAACATTCCAAATTCATACAAGCTATACAATTAATTTTTTAGGTTAAAACTATGGTTGAAACTAATTCATCCAAATTCATACATTTGGATGAATTTATGGGTGAAATTGTAATATTTAAAAGTTTTGGAACCAATTTAGAAAGAGCGTCATGGTTTAGGAATGAAATCAGAATGTTCAAAAGTTTAAGGACTAATTTAGATGAGAGTTATAGTTTGGGGATCAAATTAGAATCTTCAAAAGTTTAAGGAACAATTTAAAATGAAGGTTATAGTTTGGGGGCATATGATGTAATTAACTCGTAATAAAGTAAAGGGGTAAAACTCTCAAATGGTCACTCATTTTTCTAGATCATTGTAATTTTGTTATTAAAAAATCGTTTCAGTTCCCGAGGAATGTAAAACAATTATTAGAGGCATGGTTCTCGCAAAGAATTTCAAGGAGAGTTCGGGATCTATGGAGAATTGGCTTCTTTGGTTTGAGTTGGACAATCTGGTTGTGCAAAAATAAGAGCAGATTCAAGGGAGTTTCTTTTTCGTTAGATCAGATCTTTTTTAAGGCTATGATCCAAATTGGGTTTTGGGCGAAGTCTTTATGGCCAATGTTACTCCCATCGATTAATGATTTTGTTTGTAATCCGGAAGCCATTGTGTATGATGTCCGATGACTGTCAATATGGAGCAGATCTTGTTGGTGTGGCTCCCTAAAGTGGTTTACGGATGTCCAGACCCATTATTTGATTCACTAATACGTTTCTTGTTCCAGTACACTTACTTTTGCATGTGGTTTCTGCAAGGAGTCGTCCGACCGGTGTTGCTAATTAGTAATCTTTGTGGTTAATGATTCTTTGTCATGATTTTAGATTTATCATTCGATTACTTCCTGTTTTACGGGCATATAGTTCTCTGTTGATTCGATGGTAGACTGATCTTGCTGATTGTTGATTCGTTATATTCTGTTTTATACTGATATGGTGTGCTTTGATGTGATTAGGCTGTGAGTTTTGAGGTTGTTATTGCATCAGGGATAGTTTGTTGAGAATGGGGAAACTGGTTACTTATGTTGGCTGTCTGCAGGTGCTAAGAGAGACATTCCTTGTCTAGTTTAGCTGTTGTTTTGTTGGGTGATACTGCCATAGCTTTGGGGAGCTGATTGTATATTTAAGTTCATGCTCGGTTGTTTGTGCTGGTGGGATTCTTATGTTGATCTCTGCAGGTTGTTGTACTGGCGTGTAAAATCTTGAGCAGCTGTGTTCTGTTGCTCCGTTTCTGGTCATTACGGTTGTGTAGGTCGTTTGAGGTGGTTGGGGCTGCTGCTGTAGGAACGTTTATGAGTATTGCGTATTTGTTTCGTATGTTTCACATCGATTGTTGTTAGATTGAGTGAATGATGCTGCTCGTTTCCTATACCATTCACGCCAAATCACACTCTTTTTTCTTCAAATAGATTTAGGGAGATTTTTTAATAAGAAATTTGGTTGTGACGTACTTTATTTTTTGAATTCTCAATACAAAGTATATATTCTTTCAAAAAAATCCTTTCAGTTGAGCTACCTAATTTTAGGATGATATCAATCTAGTAATCTCTATTAGAAAAAAAAGTCAGTGTCAGTCACTATCATTAAATCCCATAATAACACGTCATCTCCAATAATATAATGCCAATGCCATTATTTTGATTGGTCACAAAATAAAAAAAAATATTAACATCATAATATCATATCATATATAATCATTTAATTGGTAATAATTTGAGATAAATTTTTGGTCACATGAAAATCAAACTTAGGACCATAAACTTAAAGATATAATGCATCAGCGACTGCAAACGTTTATTGTCAAATGATTGAGAGTATTTAGAATAAAAAAAAAGATGTAATGCACAACCATTATGTTTATATAGCCAAATTGATAACACCTTAAAGTTTTAACTGATCAATTGGGTACTTTGACATAAAATGAAAAATTTAACGCGCAAATTCACCAGGTTTATCATCAAAGCTTAATCTCATAATTTTGCGTGCAGTCTATAGTTTTATAATCTCTCATAATCAAGAGACGCAAAAGAAATGTCATATAGTTGGGGAACTATCTGGGTAATTTACCCTAAAACTAAATAAGGAAATGTTTTGTTGGTATAATAACAAAAAAAGAAGAAGCCAATATGGATTGAAGTAGCTATGAAGTTTCATGGCTTTGGCGTAAATTGGCATCGGGTAAAGCACACAAATGGTTCCCCGGTTATAGGATATTATTTTTTTGAGTCTCCTTACTATTAAAAGTTACAAAATGGTCCCTTGATAATAGGGAGTTACTTTATTGAGTCCCTCAACTATTAAAAGTTACAAAATAGTCACCCGATTATTCATTATGTTTCAAACTCGTCTTTTCCCGTTAAAAAATGAATGGTCGTCTGAGCTGAACGTTAACTACTGACTGAGATATGATAAAATCTGATCTCATAATCTCAAACAACTATCAAATCTCATTCAACATGTTAACCTCTAACTCAGGCGACTATTCATTTTTAACCAAAAAAAGAATGAGTTTGGAACATAATGAATAGTTGGGTGACAATTTTGTAACTTTTAATAGCCAAGGGACTCAACAAAGCAACTCCCTATAGTCGGAGGACTATTTTATAACTTTTAATAGTCAAGAGACTCAACAAAACAGTATCCTATAGTCGAGGACCATTTGTATACTTTACCCTATTCCTTTTTAATTGTATGAGTACTTTGAAGTAGCTATTGCTTGTAGTAACGTTGTTGGTTCGTACTAAAATATTTTATAACTTCAAATGATGCTTCTGGGAACTTTCCTTTGCCTTTGTTTTTGCTGATATTCTTTATTTAGTTTTCATTAATTGTTTGCCTCAGTTAACTTACTTAAGCAAATCACTGTATAATAAAAGGAAATTTCAGTGCAATATTATATATATGAAGGTAAAGGAACCACTTGATTTGCCTATGTTTCTGAAAATGATTGTCTGCAACTCGTAGTTTATGCATAAGAGAAACAAGTTGGAAGATAATATTACAGGTGGGATGAAGGAACATGGTTTGATGTTTTAGTTTAACTAATCATTGTGGATTTAACCCTTATAGAGCTAAATTTTTTCTGTTGGAAATGTATATCTTTAGGCCTGAAACAAATATTATTCTATGTAACATTTTAAAGCACGTAATAAGTGGCGGATTCATGTATTCTTTAGGGTGGGCATTGAAATCTGTTTTTTGGATTAATTATTTTTTTATTAATTGTGTCCACCTTAAAATTTTATTAATATACACCCATACATAAATTTTGTGTTATTAATATATATGTATCCACTTTAAAAAAAAAATCTTTGAATCCGTCATTGATGCAGTGATGTAATATATACTTAACCCTTGTAATAATATAATTTTATTATTCATGGTAATTCATGAAATAGTTGCTAACACCATTTAAGTATCTTCGAGAGGGACCTTATTGGCCCTTCTTATACTCGTGTAATGTAATGATAATTTTTTTGGGTGAAATAAGGACATAAAACATTCTAGCTATTAACTCCTAAATATTATTTACTAAGTATCGGCTCTATAACCATCGGTGGTGTTGAGAAACTTTGACCCCCAAAATCATCGATGTAGGCTATCTTCGTCATAAAATCAGCCACTCTATTCTTTGTTTGATCAACCAAAGAAAACGAGACTAGCCATTGTCTGTTTAGCAGCTCCTAGATGTGCTGTAAAATGGTTGGTGAAATTGGTTTCAGCACAATTTGGTTTAAATTCCGGAAGACTTCTCTATTATCGACTTCGAGTATGATGCGACACGCTCCCATATTCCAGGCATGTTTTAAACCTTCCAAGACCCCTCATAATTCTGCTTCAAATACTGAACAGATTCTGACACCTCTAGCAAAGCCTGAAATCCATTCTCCGCGGTTGTTCCGAATTTCTCCCCCACAGGTCGCATAACCTTGGATGTTTCGTGCTCCATCTGTGTTTATCTTCAGCCATTCTTCCGAAGGGGCCTCCCATTTAGAGTATCCCAGTCTCCTCAACACCTTAGTATTGTTTGCATTTGCTCTGGCTGACATAGCTCTGCCACTCTCGGTTTGGAGTCTCTTACTTTATTCAAGGATGGAAGTAGATCACAGTTTCTCAACATCGAATATTCATTGGTTTCGGTGGTTCCATATGTTCAAAAGAACTACTCCAAACAGCATGTCTCATTCTTTATCTTCAATCGCAAAGTATCTAGGTTTTGTGAGATTAACCAGTAACCATGTTATTATATTCATTTTTAAGAACTCAGACATCTTGACGGGACGAATCAATCTCTTCCATGTCTCCATCGCTGTCGGACATAGACGAAATAGATGGTCGACGGTTTCATCGCTTGAGTCACTTACACAGCATTTTGAGTAGTTACTCATATGTCGCCTCACACATTCACAATTAGTGAGGAGTCTCTCACCAGCCAGTAGCCATAGAAATACTTTTACCCTCTGTACACCTCGGAATTTAGCAATGATGCTCTACAGTTTATCAGCCGTACCTATTTCACCTCCAGTTTTAATCTCATAGGTGGATTTGACTGTAAATAATTGGTTGGGGTTCATTTCCACCCTGGATAATCTATGGCTTGAACCTGTACTAGAGTCATCGTGGCTATCAATCGGCGCTTTATTTCCTGAGGGAGTATGTTATCAATCATTATCCATTTTCATTCTCCATGTTCATCAATCATTTCTGAAACTGTTAGTGCCGGTAAAGCTTTAGCTACTACTTGGTTTACCATATGATTCTTTAGTGGACCCATATCACTAAGCCAAGGGTCTCTCCAAAAATCAATAGACGAGCCATCGCCTACTATCCAGACAAGGCTCGAATGAACGTCATCCCACACTAGACTAACCCCCTTCCATAGCCTTGAGCAATTGTGTTTCGTAATGTTGTCTTGGATGCTTCCTTTTCATTTATATTTGGTGTGTAAAAATTGCGCCCATAATTGATTAAGTCTGGTTACAAGATTGAAGGCGATTTTCATAAAGAATGCATCATTTTGCTTCTCCAGATTTTTTGACACCAAGGCCACCCTCCGGGATTGGAGAACATAGAGTCTTCCAAGAAACCAAGCTTATCCCGTGTCGTATCTCTGTTTTTCCCCAAAAGAAATCCCCTTATTTCCTCTCAATCTCGACACAAGTACCTTTCGGAAGATGCGTGGACTGCATGGCATAAAATGAAATAGTTGATAGTACAGATTTTACTAGTGTAATTCTACCGGCCAAGGATAAGTTCTTTGCCGTCCATCCAATAAGTCGATCTTGAACTTTTTGAATCAAGTATTGATATGTGTCATTTGTAACGTGTTGCGGAAGACGGCTATCAGATAGAGCAAAAATGCAACTGATAATTTGTGAAAATAAAAATTGAAAATAAAAGAGACACAAAATTTACGTGAAAACCCCCTAAATAATATATGGTAAAAACCACGGGCAACGGTAGAAGAAATTTACTATGAGAAAATAGGAATTACAACTTCTCTCTATCTACCAATGAGAAAACAATGATAATTCTCTCTTGATAAAAAAGAGAAAAACAACTCTCAAGAAACTCTCTAAATTCTCTAGTATTGGAAGAAAGCTATAATGCTTTGGGATGGTTTTGAAGCTAAATGAGCTAGGGTATTTATAGTTGAAGCTTAAGGACTAATCTTATAAATGCCCTAAAGTACAATGACTAAAATTGAGATTTTACCATTACTCATTTCAACAATTTCAGCTCACCTAATTGCCATGTATTTTGGCAATTTATGCACCTTTTTTTCGGTGCATTAGGTGCACCAATTTTGACTTTGCACCATACTTTCCGTGCACTTTGATTTTCAACAATCTCTCACTTGAAGATTTGATTGGAACAATCATATCTTCACATCATTTTTTCTACCTTGTACCATCATGTTGCTTACGTTTCTGACATGCCACAAGAGGATCGACACCAGGTAAACTTATCAGCATTGATTGCCTTCGTCATGAAATCTGCTATGTTGTCTTTAGTATGGATCTTCTGCATATATACCGTCCCTTCTTCCACCTTTTCACGAATGAAATGGTATTGAACTCATATGTGCTTTGTCCTTGAATGAAATGCTAGATTCCTTTCTAGATGCAATGCGCTTTGGCTGTCACAAAACAGAGAGACATACTCTTGATTGTGCCCAAGCTCCTCCAATAGCATCTTCAACCAAATTGCTTCTTTACTGGCTTGTGTAGCTGCTACATATTCTGCCTCTGTTGTGGATGTAGCCACAACTAACTGCAATTTTGAAACCCAGCTTACAACTCCACCAACAACTTTAAACATATATCCTGTAGTAGATTTACTTTTATTCAAATCACATGCATAGTCAGAATCGACATACCCATTGATAAGTAAGTTTGATCCTCCGTAACATAATGCAATATTTGAGGTCCCTTTGATGTATCTCAGGATCCTCTTTACTGTATTCCAATGCTCTTTTCCTGGATTTGCCATGTACCGACTAACCACTCCCATTGTTTGTGCAAATGTCTGGTCTTGTGCATATCATAGCGAACATTAAACTTCCCACTACCGATACATACGACACTCGAGACATCTTCATCATCTCTTCTTCACTGCTAGGACTCATACTGGAGGATAATTTGAAGTTAATAGGAAGAGGGGTAGAAATTGGCTTACAATCTTGCATGTTGAATCGTGACAAGATCTTCTTCAAGTAATTCTTTTGTGAAAGCCAAATCTTCCTATTACTTCTGTCTCGGTGAATTTGCATCCCTAGAATCTTGTTTTCTGATCCCAAGTCCTTCATTTCAAATTCCCTAGCCAGTTGTGCCTTCAATTCTTCAATATGATCTTTGTTGGGTCCTGCAACCAACATGTCATCCACATACAACAACAATATAACAAAATCGTTATCACAGACCTCTTGAAATAAGCACAAGGGTCTGCATTAAGTCTGTTGTATCCAAGGCACATAATGAAGGAATTAAATCTCTTATACCAACACCTCGGCGCCTGCTTTAGACCGTACATAGATTTGTTCAACCTACAAACTAAGTTCTTCTTTTTGTCTTCTTCAAAACCTTCAGGCTGAAGCATATAAATCTCTTCTTCAAGATTTCCATGAAGAAAAGTTGTTTTAACATCTAGCTGCTCTAGATGTAAGTTCAATGTACAACACATTGCCAAGACTACTTGAACTGTTGTTAGTCGAACCGCAGGAGAAAAGATTTCATTAAAATCAATACCTTCTTTTTGAGCATATCCTTTGACCACCAGTCTTGCACGATACCTCTCCACTTGATCATCACTATTTCACTTAATTTTGAAGACTTATTTGCTTCCAATTGACTTCCTTCCTTGTGGTAGTGGCACAAGGTCCCATGTATTATTTTTATAAAGGGCTTCAATTTCTTCTTGCATCGCCATCATCCATAGTGAAGCATCTGAGCTGTTTATTGCCTCCTGATATATTGATGGCTCACCGTCCTCTGTTAAAAGGTAGTATGCAATATTACCTTCTATAACATAATCTGAGTGCCAATTGGGACGTCTTCTCATACGATCTGATTGACGAGTTGTTGGAGCTTCAGAACTCCCTGGTTCTTGTTCATCATGTGTTGGTTCTGCTTCAGAAGAATCTCCTTGTTCAAACTCCTTTTCTATATGTATCTGTGTAGTCTCTGACTTTTCAGCGCTATCATCGTCTTCTTTGCATTGTAGTTTATCTTCTACAAATATAACATCCCTGCTGATAATCACTTTGCGGGCAGTGGGATCCCACAAGCGATACCCCTTTACACCATCAGCATACCCCAAGAATTTGTATTTCCTGGATTTTGGATCCAACTTTGAAATTTCTTGGTTTGTTGTACATCTCGTACACAATACTTCCAAATACATGGAGGTTTGAGTAATCAGTTGGTTTTCCAGTCCACATATCTATTGGTGTCTTCAGCTCTATTGCATTTGATGGAGCTCGATTCACCAAATAACAGGTGGTATTGACTGCTTCTGTCCATAATGATTTTTTTAGGCATGTATCCCTCAACATTGCTCTTGTTCTTTCTAACAAGGTTCTGTTCATCCGCTCTGCCAGTCCATTTTGTTAAGGAGTGTTCGCCACTGTGAACTGTCTTTTGATGCCTTTTTTCTTGCAAAAGTCATCAAATTTTTCGCTTGTGTATTCTCCTCAATTATCTGTTCTGAAACACTTGATCTTATTTCCAGAATCAAGTTCTACCCGCGCTTTGAAGTTTTTGAAAGTTGAAAACACATCTGACTTCTTCTTAATAGGGTACACCCAACATCTCCTGGAGTAGTCATCAATAAATGAGAAAAAGTATTTTGCTCAGCCTAGGGATGTAACTGGTGCTTGTCATATGTCAGAGTGAACCAATTCTAGAACACTTTTGCCTTTAGAATTTGATATGTTGAATGTCAACCGGTGCTGCTTACTTGTTATGTAATGTTCACACAAAGTAAGTGATACCTTTATTAAGCCTGGAAGTAGCTTTTGCTCCACAAGGACTTTCATTCCTTGTTCTGATATGTGTCCAAGTTTCTGATGCCATAGCATTACAAAATCTAAACTACATGAGGCAATAGAGGCTTCTGCTTCTGCTTCTAGCAAAGTCTCTCCCTTCAGCATGTACAAGTTTGCTGCTATCTTTTCGCCTTTCAGCACCACAAGCGCTCCACGGAACACCTTCATGATTCCTTTATGTGTTTCAATCTTGCTTGCATTATTATCCAACAATTCATAGGATAATAAATTTTTCTTTAGGCCTTTCACGTGCGACATATCTCGAACAACTTTAATTGTTCCATTATACATCTTCAATTTGATGGTTCTCATGCCAACTCTCTAAGGCATAATCATTGCAACTATACACAGATCCTCATGAGACAGGTTCATAATGATGGAACCATTCTCTTCTTGAGGTCATGTGATATGTTGCTCCCGAATCAATGAGTTAAATATCTGCAAATCTTTTTCTACCTTCCACGGTGGTTGACGCTTCACAGCATAGAGAATCTCCATCATCTGGAGTGTTTGCGGTATTGCCTTGTGGATTGGAGTTTTTATTTAGACTCCAATAATCCTTCTTCAAGTGACCATTCTTTCCACAGTTGTAGCATTTTAAATTCTTTTTGCTCATCGACTTCGATCTATCATGTTTGTGACTCTACTTTGGCCATGTTCTAATGATCTCCCTCTCATCGTTGTCAACGCTTCTGCTTGTTGCAGATTTACTTGCATGTCTTCCTTGTTCTTGCGTCGATTTTCTTCTTATAGAACAGCAGTTGCAACGTCATCAAAGACTAGATTAGTGACATTATTGTTTGTCAAGTTGATGATGAGTTAATCATATGAATCAGGTAGACTTTGAAGTATAAGTTCAGCACGTTCTTGTTCTCCTATTGCACATCTTAAGGATGTAAGCTGAGAAAATAACGTGTTCAGTGTGTTTAAGTGCTCTGTCACTGAAGTAGATTATGGCATACGGAGAGTGTACAATTTCCTCTTAAGGAAAATTTTATTGTGCAACGATGTGGCCTCGTACAATTTGGTGAGATGATCTCATATCTCCTTAGTTGTCTTATTCTCCTCGATGCTTGACAATACTTCATCTACTAATACTAGATGAAAGTTTGTCATAACATTCTTGTCCATTTCGATCCATTTGTTATCATCTGTGAAATCTACCGGACTTTCACTGATAGCCACTAGACACCCGTCTTTCCTCAGGATAACCTTCATCTTCAATTTTCACAATGAGAAATTTCTCCCATTGAATTTTTCAATATCAAATTTCATTGTCATAGCTTCTATTACGGATAGCTCTCACTATTTCACTATCATGAATAGTTCTCTGGAACCTTCAAAGAATGGGTAATACCTTCTTACTTTCTTATGTTGAAGGATTTACCTTTTGGTGGCAACCACAAAGACAATAAGCAGATATTACAAACTCAAATCTGGCTCTGATACCAATTGTTGCGGAAGACGGCTATCGGATAGAGCAAAAATGGAACTGATAATTTGAGAAAATAAAAATTGAAGATAAAAGAGACACAAAATTTATGTGGAAAACCCCTAAATAATATAGGGTAAAAACCACGGGTAACGGTAGAAGAATTTCACTATGAGAAAATAAGAATTACAACTTCTCTCTATCTACCAAGGAGAAAACAATGATAATTCTCTTTTGATAAAAAGGAGAAAAACAACTCTCAAGAAACTCTCTAAATTCTCTAGTATTGGAAAAAAGCTAGAATGCTTTGGGATGGTTTTGAAGCTAAATGAGCTAGGGTATTTATAGTTGAAGCTTAAGGATTAATCTTATAAATACCCTAAAGTACAATGTCTAAAATTGATATTTTGCCATTACTCATTTCAACAATTTCAGCTCACCTAATTGTCGTGTATTTTGACAATTTATGCACCTTTTTTCGGTGCATTAGGTGCACCAATTTTGACTTTGCACCATGCTTTCGGTGCACTTTGATTTTCAACATAACACACGTATGTAATAGATGTACTCCGAGATATTTCCCAAAGTCTCATACCTCCTGAAATCCACACAAAATATTGATCATGGCTCGACATTGTTGTCCTACATTCTTGGAATAAAAAATGTTTGTTTTTGCAAGGTTAACTTTCTGACCAGAAACAAGGCCAAATATATCCAGAATATTTTTTTATTATCTCTACTTGGTTCATCGATGCATCTACAAATAGTATCATATCATCTGCAAAACAAATATGTGAGATTGCTGGTCATTTCCGGGCTAGCCTTATTGGTTTCCAAGCCTTAGCTGGCACACTCCTCTATATAGCTTACCCAAGTCGTTCCATACACAGAACAAATAAGTATGGGGATAATGGATCCCCTTATTGGATTCCTCTCATGGGCTTGAAAGGTTTCAAAGCAGCTCCATTCCATTAGACTTAGGTTGAGACTGACGAAACGCATCGCATAATCAACTGACGAAAATGATCTGGTAATCTAATATCTTTGATAGTGTCATCAATAAATGACTATTCCAACCAGTCATAGGCTTTCTCGAGATCAATTTTAATAGCCATAAAGCCAGTTTTCTTTCTTGAGTCGCATAGAGTGCATCACTTCCTGGGCTACAATAATGTTTTCAGTTAACGATCTCTCCGGGACAAAACTTGTTTGATTGTGGGATACCAAAATTGGAAGAAAATGTTTCAGCCGATTAACTATGATCTTTGTAATGACTTTGTACAGAACTGAACACAAACTAATTGGCCAAATTTGAGATATTAGTTCTGGTGCCTTTATCTTTGGGATCAAAACAAGGAGTGTATGGTTTAAAGATTCATCGAAAGTTCCCCCATAAACACCTCTTTTACAAATTTATATACACTGTCTCCTACGATAGCCCAATTGCGTTGATAAAATAGTGAATGAAATCCATCAGCTCCAGGGGCTTTCAAAGGTCTCATATCAAAGATAGCTTGCTTGATTTCTTCATCAGTGACAGTGCGAGAAAGTTCCTCCAATGATGCTTCCGGGATAGAAGGAAAACATCATCGGATATTATACCCATACCTATTAACTCCAGCGCTAGTAAATAATTCATTGTTAAATTCCACAGCCAGCGTTTGGAGTTGCTCTTGATTTGAACACCAAGACCCCTCTTGTAGTTTGAACATAGTTATCTCTCATTCCTTGCATGGTGCTTAAATGAAAAAACTGTGTTTTTATCTCCATATAGGATCCATTGCTGGCGTGACTTTTGGAACCACATGCTTTCCCCCTGCTTAAGCACTTCCTCAAGTTCCAGCTTGAGTCTTGCTTCCAGTTGTATTAAATGTTCAGAGTATGAATATCGGAGTGCTCTATCTATTCCTTGAAGACGAGCTAGAATGTTCTTTTCCGGCGTCCAATATATCCAAAAGTCATAGTGTTCCAATTGTTAACATTTAATTTAAAATCTTTAATGTTTGATAAGATATTTCGGTTGTTATCCCATGCACTTTTCACTAAATCCTGGAAACCAAGATGTTCTTGCCAGGCAGAAAGGAATTAAAACGGTCTATTCGAGGCACGATTCTCCACTTTCAGCTCCTGGTATAGTAGCGGCCAGTGGTCTGACCCCACTCTATCTAAATACGAGACAATTGCTGCTGGAAACAATGTTTCCCATCCCTCATTAACAAGGCATCAATCTAGTCTTTTCCATAGGATCCCACGTCTCCAAGTAAACATTGCTCGACGATAAAATCCCAAAATAAATTGCTCACACCATTCCCCCGCGTCGAGTTTCCTTTGCTTTCTTCGCGTCGAATGGTGGTGTTAAAATCGCCCCCAATAGCCATGCTTCATTACTACCGGGATTAAGTCTCTCAAGTAGATCCCAGATTGTTTTGCGTTTCATTACATTTGGATTGGCATAAACTACCGTAAAAAATACCCATCGTGAGCTTTCTTCTTCCCGAGTGAGACAATGGATGAATTGGTGCGAAATTTTCAAAATTTCCACATGTACCTTGTTCGTCCACAAAACCTAGATACCTCCTCTAAATCCATTGGCTTCCAGTCGAAATGAGTTCTGGTATCCTAATTTCAATATTATTTTATATGTGTTAACTCCGCTGATCCTCGGTTCTATTAGGGCTACTATTTGAGGTTTATGGTTCCTACATATGTATTTGAAGCATCTTCGAAAAGTGGTGCTTATAGCCCAGCCCCTTGACATTTCCAGAAAAGAAAATTAATAATTAATGAGAAGAGATGATAAGATGAAATCCTCACTAATCCGTGGGGATGACTGAAACCTCCAAGATTCTTATATCAACCAATCTTTCTAGATTACTCGATTTAGAGTTTTTATCAATAACTGTGTCTGCATTACTTAAGGGTACTACCATGGTCACTTCCCTTTTGGTATGTGATGAAGTTCCACTAGGTTCTGAGATAATTGGTGTGCTAGTAAGTTGCTTGTCAATCGATTGGATCCATTCTGAGATTAATGGTCATAATGGTGGATGTGAAACAATAACTTTCTTCATCTTCATTCCTTTCCGCATCACGCTCAGCCCGACTTTTATATTACCACCAGTTTTCCTGTTTCCATGTAGAGAGATTTCTTGTGATTTATCTATTCCATCTTACACGATAGTCACTGCCGAATGGTGACCTTTTCCAGCTATGCCTGCATTGGTTGTAATGAGTGAAACTTTTGTATTGTTCGGTAATAACACCTCTGGATGAACTGTAGTATTTTTTCCTGATTGTTATTTTTTGTTTGACTTGTCTTAGAGATTCCATGAGATCTTTCCGCATTCGGTAGTTAGTATTTTGTTTGTTGGTTGTTGCTTGAATTATTCCTTGTACTTTTGTATTGTCGTTGGTCTTTTGGCTTGTTGTTGGTATAGTTTCCTCTTTCTCTATTACCTCAATATTTTCTAGTGTTTGGAATCGAGATCACGAATGGGTGCCATCTGTTTGTTTGCCATTTCGTTGAGTGTCGGTGACTTTTCATGGTTGTCTCTTCCTACTAGCTGTGATCATCCAAGGGTCGTATATTGACCCTATTTCATTATCTTTATTAAGGTTATTATGTACCTCCTTATTGTTTTTATCCTCTGTTATGCTTGTGTTAGATGAAGCACCACACGTCTCAAAAGAATGCCCATATGTTCCACAGGTACAACATATTTGATGGAGCCACTCATACTCAAGCTGTCTAACAATGCCATCAATACGAATGCTCGGGATCAACAGTTTATTAAGGTTAACCATTACGGCTAATCTTGCAAACTTTCCTCGATCTCCTACAAGTGTATTGTAGTCGATCTTGATCACCTTACCAATTATCTCAGCTATGTACCTGAAAAGTGCTTTCAAATAGTATTGATAGGTAGTTTAGGCATTCTCACCTAAACAATTACATGTGAATGAAACTTCTCTACTTTAGTAAAAGTCCTACTCCATGGTTGTATTGTGAGGTAACGACCATACACCGTCCATGGTCCATCTGACAAGACGTGGTTATAATCTTCTTCTATTTCAAACATGACGATATAATAGTCACTGTCCAAATCCACGACTTGGAATCTACCTTTAGGTTTCCACAACAGTTGTATTCTGTTAAGAAGCGTTTTGTATCCAATTTTACGTCCGAGTAGTCTCACGATAATAGATCTTCGCATGCTATGGTCGATTCTCTCATGAACCTTTTTAGAGAATTCAACAGATGGAATCTGTCCACTGTTGAAAGAGCAGTATGCTCTAGTAATTGAAGAAACAGATTGAGAAGGGATAATACTTTCTTGATTCATTCATCAATCTTTACACGCCTTATATAGCAACAAGACTACATGACCCTTAACTAGAATACAAGAACTCAACTTGACTGTAACTGTTTAAACAGAAACCAAAACCACCTAACAACATTAACTGATGTATCTTTAGGAGATGTAACTGATTACATTTGGAGTACAAACTACCATGCATGTTAGCCATCAGCGTGTACCACCAACATACTTCAACATTCTCCCTGTTTTCTCTCCTCTCCTGTTCCTTAGCACAATTTTACACACAACTTAGCACGAAATTCTTCAAAGGCATTTCGAGCCAAGGGCTTGGTTAATCCATCAGCAATCTGGTGAGTAGCAGGAACGTAATTGACTCTCATTAGCTTGGCTACAACCTTCTCTCGCACAAAATGTATGTCAAGGTCGACATGCTTGGTGTGGGCATGATAGACAGGATTTGTGCTAAGGGAAACAACACTGGTATTATCACACCATATGACTGGCTCCTCTTTTTGGCAGACACCAAGTTTGCTTAACAAAGCACCAACTCACACCACATTTGCAGCTCTGTCAACAACGCTCTTGTACTCGGCCTCCATGGTGGAGCGTGACACGGACTTCTACTTCTTCGAGCTCCAGGCAACCAAGTTATTGCCAATAAACATGCTATGTCCAGAGATTGACCTCCTGTCATCGAGACTGCCACCCCAATCAGCATCAGTAAAGGCAGCCACCTTCACATCATTTCCATCAGTAGTGAATACCATGCCAAAATTCATCGAGCCAACCAAATATCGCAGGATTCGTTTGACTATAGCCATATGCGACTGCCGTGGAGCATGCATGAACTGAGCGACCTTGTTCACGCAGAAAGCAATGTCAGGCCTTGTGTGACATACATATAGGAATCCTCCAACAATGCTACAATAGAAGTGAGCATTGGTGATAAGTTCTCCATCATCACAACGTAGCTTGGTAGCAGCTACCATGTGAGTTGGTGTTGCAGTGGATTCCAACATATTAGCCTTCTCAAGAAGTTCCATAATAAACTTCTTCTATGACAATGCTAGGTGATCGTTGGTTCGTTTAACCTCAATCCCTAGAAAGTACGAGAGCTACCCCAAGTCCTTTAGAGAAAACTTATCACTCAGCAACCAAACCACTTCATCAATTCTAGCACTAGAGTGACCTGTGATGATGATATCATCAACATAAACCAATAAGTACACATATTGCAGACCCTCATTCTTAATGAATAAAGAGACATTCACTTTTGATTCTTTGAACCCAATGCTCAGCAAGCTATCTCGTAGCTTGGTGTGCCAACTTCTCGGTGCTTGCCTCAAGCCATACAGAGCCTTTTTCAGACAGCACACCAGCTTACTTCCATCAGGCGAAGTTTGTTCAAAGCCCGGTGGTTGCTGCATGAAGACCACCTCCTGAAGGTCACCATTTAAGAAGGCATTGTTCACGTCGACTAGCCTTAAGGACCAATTGTTTGTCAAAGCTAGTGATAGGATGACATTTAGTGTATTGAACCTGACAACGGGGCTAAATGTATCCCTAAAGTCATAGCATAAGGTTTAAGAAAAACCTTTAACCACCAAGCGGGCCTTGTAACGGTGAATGGTGCCATCAGGGTTCATTTTTATCTTGAATAGCCAATTACAGCCTATAACCTTCCTTCCTTCGGGTAGCTTGGTTAATTCCCAAGTACCATTACGCTGTAGGGTATTATACTCTTCAAGCACAGCTGCCTTCCAATTTGGTGACTTGAGTGCTTCAAGCACACTCCATGGAACATCATCATCAGTAGTTCCTAGATATATCTTGGGTTTAAACACTCCATGTTTGCTGCGGGTCATCATCGGATTAGTATTGACCCTTATGGCCTCAATTTCTGTATCATCATTTATGGTTGACTCACGCACGTGTTGTTCTTCAATTCATGCACCATCATTTATGGTCGATTCATGCACGTGTTGTTCTTCAATTCCTGCACCATCATTTATGGCCGATCTATGCACATTTGTTTCTTCAATTTCAGTGCCAACGTTTATGGCCAGGCTATGTTGCCTTTGTTCTGAGTTAACCCGATGCAAACCAACTTCATGAGTAGTAGGAGCCTCTAGAGAAGCCTCAGTTCCTAGCATATCATGACTGGCAGTTGTAGTACGTGGACTGCTCATCGAATTGCTACTACTAGAACCTGAAGGTAACCTGTTATTTCCACGTTGTGAAGATTTTAAACTCGTAACACCAGTGACCAACTTAAGTGGCTGGGATATCTTCTCAGTCGAGGTTGCAACAGGATTTTTGTTAGAATTTCCTACAAAAGGAAATATATTTTCATTAAATATCACATGTCTGGAAATAAAAACACGTCCATTGCTTGCTAAGCACTGAAATCCTTTGTATTGCGAGTTGTATCCTAAGAACGTACACAGCTGGGATCTAAACTCGAGCTTGTGTTACAGGAATGGTCTTAGATGCGGTAAACACCTGCATCCAAACACTCGTAGACTGTTGTAGTCTAGTGTTTTCCCATGTAACATCTCAAATGGTGATTTGTCTAGGAGCACCTTTGAAGGTAATCTATTAACAAGATGCACTGTAGTTTGAATGGCATATGACCAAAACTTGATTGGCATGGATGCTTGTGCAAGTAGCACTAAAGCCATCTCGACTAGGTGTCTATGCTTGTATTCCACCACTCATTTATGCTCGGACGTGTGAGGACAGGTGAGACGGTGAATAACTCCTGCTTTGCTTAATTCAACAGTCAGGGGTCGAAATTCTCCTCCCCAATCAGTCTGGAGGGCTTTAATTGTTCCCCTAAATTATATAGCAACTAGCTTTTGAAACAAGTGAAATGCAGTTAAAGCTTTAGCCTTTGATCTCAGTAGGTACAACCAAGTGAATCGTGTGGCAGCGTCAACAAACGAGACATAAAACCTAAAGCCATTAGATGATACATGTGGAGGTCCCCAGAGATCAGAATACACAAGCTCGGATGGTTTATTATATACACTATCCGAGTGAGAAAACGGCAACTTGTGGCTTTTACCAAGATAACATGCAATGCAATTTTTATTAACATCTTCAATTGTTTTTACATTGATTTGTTTACAGATTTTAGCAAGTGTATCATAAGCTGGATGACCCAATCTTCTATGCCAGACTTCTGAGGTTGTGGAGGAAGCTATGGTAGTTTGTGCTTCAACCATATTATCTTTGCATCGAATTCCACTTGTTGTGAAGGTATATAGGCCATTGCATTCTTCTCATTGCAGCAAGATTGTCTTAGAGGCTTCATCACGAACATAACAAGTTTTGGCATAAAATTCTAGGAACACACTGTTATCCCTAGCAAGCTTTGACACAGAAAGCAAGTTTTTAGTTATGGAATGAACATGCATGATATTACTTAAGGCCAAGGATCTAGATGAAGCATGCAGTTCAGCCTTACCAACCAAATGAACTGGTAGAAAGTCACCACTTCCTACCATCAACTTACCAGGGTTGTTAAGGTTTGAGTGAGGGGTTAATCACCCACTTGTCTTGACCAGCAGACACATCATGAGCTTGGCCTTTCACATCACTCCTGTTATCATCTCGATGTATGCTGCTATGATTACAGTAGGCACATGCAGTTTCATTATTACTATTAGCAACATAGTATGCTTTTGAGGATTCAAGGCCACCAGTATGATCATCAATCGATATGCCAGAAAAATCCTCATCAAATATGTACCAGCATTGACTTACAAGGTGACCAATCTTGCCACATAGTTGGCATTGAACCCTGGGTCGAGTTCTACCTCTGCCACGGGATCTTCCACGCGTGTAGGACGAGTGATTAGATTGAGGCTGTTGTTTTTCCTGGTTCTTATAAGAGCCACACTCACCTTTTCCTTGTACAAGATTGGCACTGACAGGCAGGGAATCTGGTTGGTAATCGAACCCTTCAAGCTGAGTTTCAGCATCAACAAGCATTGTGCAGATGATGTCAAGAGACAGGTTGTCACGCATGGCGGACATAACAGTAATAAAGTATTGATATTCCCTCGATAGGCCTCTAAGAATATTTGCCATATGTTCAGATGTTGACACTGGACTTCCACATGAATCTAAGGCATCAATAACCTCTTTCACTCTTATGAGGTAAGTCCTCATACTGTCACCTCTTTTCTTGAGGGATTGAATCTTGTAGTGTAAGCTCATGACGACAGTGGCAGAGCGATTGGCAAAGAACTACAAAACCTTATTCCATACCTGAGCAGAAGTCTCTGCACCAATGAATTGTGGAAGTAAATGGGGGCTAACCGTTGAGAGAAACCAGGAAGCCAATGTACTGTCTTGGGCCAAGAACTCTTCATGTTCTTCATTGACAGTTGCAATTCCATCTTCACCAACCACTATTTCTGGAGGTGGGAGCATTGTACCATGAAGCATTCTTTCAAGACGATGGCTCCTTACTATGAGAAGTACTTGTTGCTTCCAAAGTAGAAAATTAGTTTCGTCAAGGACGACATTCACCCTCTTGTTGGTGAACACTTCAGTGTTTCTTGATGAAAACTCCATCGACGTGGCTGTAGACGATATGCTTTGATCCATCGCAGTATGAGCAACGAAAGTACACCCAAGGATGAGGTAGCGAATGATACCATGTTGAAAGAGCAGTATGCTCTCGTAATTGCAGAAATAGATTGAGAATGGATAATATTTTCTTGATTCATTCATCAATCTTTACACGCTTTATATAGCAACAAGACTACATGACCCTTAACTTGAATACAATAACTCAACTGACTGTAACTGTTTAAACAGAAACCAAAACCACCTAACAGCATTAACTGTTGTATATTTAGGACTGCAACTTATTACATTTGGAGTTCAAACTACCATGCGCGTTAGCCATCAGCGTGTACCACCAGCATACTTCAACATCCACTAGTATCTATTATAACATCTCCTTCTTCCACAATAACATCGTCCATACATGGAACTTTTTCCATTATTCTATGTTGTTGAAAACTTCCAACGACCACACCAACGTACGACATACCTCTTGGGTTCTCTCTGCCTCCATTCTCAATTTTATTGGAGTTATTTTCGATTAATATATCGTTACCTTCAGCGAAGTCATGTTCGTCTTGCATCGTCTCCCTTTCGTTTCTTTCTTTTTTCAAAGCCTGGTTATTCTCAATCGATGATCCTGGTCTCTCTAAGATTGTTGGGGTAACCAGAGATATCCCTTTCATCATTGGAATATTATGGTTGATATCAGGGGTATATCCAGTGGCAATCGAGGTGGGTCTGTTGGTGGGACGTGGTTTTGCATGAGGTTATCATTAGGGTTTCACATAAACCTCTCGCTAGGGTTGCCTTTTTTCACCATGCTCGTGTAATGTAATGATATTTGTTCTAAGCAAAGCTCACTTTTCATTAAAAGTGATAGGTGATTAATTTAGTTAATATTTTGCTTTTAAAATACTCATTAATAATTGGTTTTTGTGATTTATTTGTTCGTTTTGATTCATTTTTTGTGCAGAACGTTAGATTCTGGAAATTACACTAAAAGGAAAGAATTCTGCAGTTTTTTTATTTTCGAAATCAAAGTTGGACTAGTGGGAATGAATTCAGGCATGAAACATCAGACGAGACGATGACATCAGCACTTTCTAGAAGATCTAGTCAACGTTTCTAGTAGCACGAATGGATTGGCCGCAAGTTTCTACAATTCAGATTTGGATTAAACTCAAGTTTTAGGATAATATTTCAAACATTATATTTTATAATAGTTTTAGGTATTTTAGTTTAAATAGATGTTAGTATTTTAATTAGGATTTAGGATATTATTTGAAATAGTATTTTATTTTATCTTTGTTTTATGTATTTTAGTTTAAATAGTTTTAAGTGTTTTAATTATGATTTATTTCCTTATTTTAGGAATTATCTTTAGCTTATTTTAGGAATTTGAAGGCTATAAATACCCTCTCAAAATAAACATAAAAACATATATCTCTTAGCTGAGAATTAAATATTCTTTTTCTCTCTAACTTTCTCTCTATTTTTCGCATACTTTCTTTATTTTCTTTTAAAATTTTGTTTTCAAATATGGTAAGTATGACTTTGGTCATGCTTAGCTAATTTTCTTTTAAGTCGAAGGTTAAAGCGAAGGTTCAATTCCAAGCGTGATAATTGTAAGGTACTTAAATCGCTTCAGATTTTTCTCTATGTTTTATGGGCTTATTTTTCAAATCAAAACGATTTTCAAAACCAAAAGTCAATGTTGGTATGGATATTGTTATGGTTAACGTTGGAAGAATGATTGGCTTATTGAAGCACATTCAACTTTTCAAGAACACACTTAGCAAAATTGTTTGCTAAGAGGAAGCTGAGATCGGAATCAATTATTATTGAAACAACATAATCCGAGTCAGCCGCGAGGAGTTTTCCTTGTAGTAGCCGACGAGAATCTTAAAGTAAAGATTTGTTTCAATGATCCGAGGAATTTGAGACAAATCTAAAATTTTAGGCTGCTTTTATTATAAGTTTTCTTTATTTTTATTTCTTTTATTTATTTTTAATCTTTATCTTTTTATCTCTTTAAAAAATATTAAAAAAACCCCTTTTATCTTTATTACTATTATTATTTATTATTATTTTATTTTTCTTTTTTAAATTATAATTATTTATTTTATTTTGTTATATCTTTTCAATTTTATCTGGAATTCTATATTCTTCTAAATCAAGAAAGAGTTTTACTAAATCAGAAACACCACAGTCTTTGTGGATTGACCCTGCTTCTCTATACTACTTTTCTTTTCTATTTTTTAAGAAGCCGAAATTATTTTGATAACAAAACGACGGTTATCAAAAAGAAATAAATTATAAGAGGGACTAAATCTGCAAAAAGTACATAATTTAAGGACATTCTATAGAACTTGATCATAGTAAGTTTGTAAGCAGCCATGAAGCTTCCATTGCCGCGTAAAAATATGTATGGAAACTATCATTTTGTATTAACCCATATAATCTACTGTTACGACAACCTTGAAAATGACTAAAACAGGTGATGATAATGGGGAAAAAAGGATTGAAATTTGAAACCCCATCATGTAATTTGTTTAATAAATCATTTCATTAACTTTCTCTGAAAATCAAGACATGCATGTAAAATTCTGATGCTGTTCTTTTCTCTGAAAATCTAGTTTTAACATGGTTGTGTTCTGTCTTGTAAGGGAATCAACAAGTAACTAACTCCAGGTTCAAAGTTGGAAACTTCTAAGGTGAAATGGTTAAAAAAAAATCTTTACAATCTCAGTGAGTGGTACAGATTCCAGAAGGGCACAATCAGTTGATTCTAAAACACATAAGTTTTATTGTATGAAAATAAATTAATTATTTTTAATTTTTATTCCCTGTTCTTTTTAGGGGAAAAAAAGAACTGTCATTGGACCACGCGGTCGAGCGTACAATAAAGGGATTTATAAATGTTAACACCATAGGAGGGAACTCACTATTTCTTCATATTTTCTCTATATTTAAATGCAACTGAATTGATAGCAGAGAGTAAATAAGAAGAGAATTGATTAAAGTTGAAGCCTTGAAAAGTTTTTCTTTTGGTTTGCTGATCCATTGAATCTCTCTCCCTCTTTGCTAACAATTCAGGGTATAAGCCAAAAATGGCTCGAATTCAGGCGAACCGGAGAGGCTTGGCAGTCATAGCTTGGATAGCCTTTCTGGTTCTTGTTATCAGCGATGTGGGAATTGCAGAGAGGTTGTTGAAACACAAAAGGCACCAAGAGAAGTTCAAAGAAAACGAGACTACTCAGGGACTTCTAGTTAGAGTTGGCAACTTCCTCTGGCAAGATGGGAAGTCTTCCTATGAACCTATCTGGCCGGTGAGTTTGCCGGTTTAACTTTTCGAAACTTCTTGCAATAAATGCATTGTTTTGCGCCAGCTGATGATTGTTTCAACATTTTAGCAATCTGTTTCATGTCATTGTTTACTTTTGAGCAGGAGATGAAGTTTGGTTGGAAAAGTGTTTTAGGAACAATTGTTGGATTCCTAGGTGCAGCATTGGGTAGCTTCGGAGGTGGTGGGATTTTTGTTCCAATGCTCAGTCTCATAATAGGTTTTGACCCCAAGTCTTCTACTACCATTTCCATGTGTGAGTTTCAACTCAAATTATAATCCTTTTATATTACAATAATATAAACATAATTAACATTGGTAAGCTGGATGTTTTTAGGCTAATCCAACTCTGATCGCCTGAATAGTATAATCTGTAGTCAGCAGTAATCATATGTACAGATAACAACAATTTTTTTCCGGCTGCAGGTATGATCATGGGTGTAGCTGGATCAACTGTATATTATAACCTGAGACTTAGGCACCCAACACTTGAAACGCCTCTCATAGACTATGACTTGGCATTGCTATTTCAGCCCATGCAGGCGGACCCAGGAGCCTTCTTCAGGGGTGGTACTTTTGAGGGTTGGCACTTGGATTAGGGGTGGCACTTGTGGAGGGGTGGCTTGGGATACCCCGGGCACCATGGAGGTCCACCCCTGGATGAGGGGTTGCCCGGGATACCCCGGGCTGCATGGAGGTCCGCCCCTTTATGCTTATGCTTGGAATCAGCATTGGAGTTGTCCTAAATGCATGTTTTCTGACTGGATGGTCACAGTTCTGCTTATCATTCTCTTCATTGGTAATAAGAATCACATCATTTTGGGAATTCTTAACTCAATTTTGATACTTGTATTTTTTGTCCTACGAATTCAAATCTCAATAATGACAGTCCAATGATATTGCACGAACACGGTTTTTGAACAAAATGAAATCATAACGAGTTCGGTTATCCATCAGAGCTTTAACAATGTTAACAGTGTATGCAATAGTCCATCAAAACAAGGAACATGGCTATCCAGCTATGAAGACATTATCTCTTTTCTATTATGATGACAAGGTACACTTTCTCTGATGTAGATGCTTAAATTTATCTATGGCAGGTACATCAACGAAAGCCTTATTCAAAGGTATAGACACATGGAAGAAAGAGACAATGTTGAAAAAGGTAGAATTTTTCACTTTTTCTTAAGTTTTCCATGGAATTCTTCCCTTTGGTATAAGATTATTACTGGGGATTTTGATATTTCTATTTTCAGGAAGAAGAGGAGTCCAAACGCCAAAATAATTTCAAATGAGATATTCCCATTGAAGGGAAATGATTGCTCATGAAACAAACTTAAGATGCTATTAGAGAAGATAAAAGGAAAGGAAACTAGTTTGTAGTTCAACAATCCAAATAAGAAATAAAGTAGGATTTAAATGAGAATTGATAAGACAAATGATATGTTAATTGAAACATTCCAAATAGCTTGTCCTAAACTTGAGAATTTCAGATGGAGCTGCTCAAGATTATAAACCATTACCTAGTGGCCCAGGAAACTTGCAAGAAGATGAACTGAGTTGAAGAACATTTCGGTTTTCTCACAAAAATACTCTTCTTTTTAATTCATAAAGTTAGTCTTATCTTTGTTATAATTGGCTATTGTTGTGTCCTTGTGGATCATTCTATTCAGGTTCCCCTGCTGCAAAACATATACTGGAAAGAGTTATCACTGCTCGTGTATGTATGGATAGGTTTTCTTATTGTCCAGATTATCAAGGTATGATAGCATTGTTAATGATGTAAGATGAACAACTAAGTCTTTACCAGTTCTTTCCGAGGTTTCCAATGATCTTAATCATTTCATAATCCAATATCATCAATGAACTTTGCAAAATGAACAGTCTTTTACATTATTCATGTGTTTGCCCAATGTCATCCAAATGTTTTTGTTTTTGCAGGAGTATCTTTCAACTTGCTCAGTCATGTACTGGATTGTGACCTTCTTGCAGGTAGAAACTACAAGTTCTACATAGAATCTAGACAGATAGAACATAATGGATAGATAAAAATTGTTTTGTGTTCCTTTTCTCTATAGATACCGATTGCAGCCTCTGTGACACTATTTGAAGCCATATGCTTATGCAAAGGGACCAGAGTGATTGCATCCAAAGGAAAGGAAGTTACAAATTGGATGATATATCAGATTCTTCTTTACTGTTCTTGTGGTATAGTAGCTGGTATGGTTGGAGGCTTGCTAGGACTAGGAGGAGGCTTCATCTTGGGTCCTCTATTCCTCGAACTCGGGATTCCTCCTCAGGTATGCTTTAACTAAAATTATTTGATCTAAAGTCATACAAAATGTGGGGGGATGGATATACAACAAAACCAAAGAAGCAATGTCAGTCGACCATTATCTCAGTGACTGCAATCTTCTTCTTTCCGTGAGGATCCCATGCTAGCACAAATTACCGAGTTTGACAAAACTGATATGCTTGTGCAGGTAGCTAGTGCAACATCAACGTTTTCTATGGTGTTTTCATCCTCAATGTCAGTTGTACAATATTATATTCTCAATCGTTTCCCGGTCCCATATGGTACTAAGTTGCAATGACAGTAAACGTTTACGATTATAATAAATTTGTAGCCATAATAGAAACATCTAGACTTTGATCACTACCTCCATCAGCCTTATAGTTACATTGTTAATTACCATGCAGCCGCTTATTTTGTTCTAGTAGCGACAATTGCTGCCTTCGCTGGCCAGCATGTAGTCAGAAGGATAATTGCTGTCATCGGAAGAGCATCGATCATCATCTTCATACTAGCTTTGACGATCTTTGTCAGCGCAATCAGTTTAGGTATATGCTTTCGTACTTCCTATACATTATACATTCAGGTTAACTTGAGAAGCAAGTCACTTAAATTTGAACTTGTCAAAATGGTAAGAAGCCGACCGCGATTTCCTGAATGTTACAGGTGGAGTTGGAATCGCTAATATGGTCAAAAAGCTGGTGAACAAAGAATATATGGGATTCGAAAACCTTTGTAAGCTGTCTTGAGTGCTTTTCTGCGCCTATTACACAGGTCGAATTTCACAGCAGAGCCCCTCAAAAAAAAAAAAAAAAAAAAGGAATTTCACAGCAGAGATCAACTACATCCACAGTAAACTCTTTTGTCGAGTATTTTCACTTGAAAGATTTGGGTTTTCATATATGTTGCTGAACATTCATTTCTTGTCCATTGTTTGCAAGAACATATCCACCTCAGTTACTTTCTTTTAATTTTTTTCCCCCATTTTATTTGACAAATATGTAAGAATTAATAACCCTTTCGGCTGAATAACATAAGCTGTTAGGAATTTCAATCTTTTGAAAAGCTTAAGTTGTAATTTAATTTTCTTCTGGTTCCATGTTTGCGTTCAATCTTACATCGGAATGTTAATTGTAAACTTGAGCTGAAATTTTGTTTACAGTAAATGGAATTTCAGTCTTGTTTGCTTCACAGGTAACAAATATTGGAGCCAAAGCTTAGCAAGTAAAAAACAACTAGTATGTCTTTTGCTTGATTGTGTAATTTTCAGTTAACAAATTGATCCATGCTGTGATGGTCCCTAAAATGGCTCAAGGTGACGAACAAAAGTCAGAAGAAAAATTTAAGTGATGGTAATCGATGACGAGAAATGGAGATGATTGCTCTTAAGTAACGAGTATATGCCCCTCCAACACATACATTCTAAAGGAATGTTGGGGTTGGGGCTTCTTTCTTGTCTTCTAGTTGGCTAAGAACAATGCTTGTATTTAATTCTGTATGCAATCATGTGTTTATTTTATTCCTTTAAGAGGTGTTTAAGGCATTTGAGAGCAAGAAATTGTTGACTTAGTAGTTGATCATTATTTATATGCAAGTGTGTGCATCATCAAGCGTGAGTTTGAATTCACTAGCAATTTATGATGGTAATACTGGTGCATGCATTGCATTGGCGAAAGAGAAAGGAAGATGGTGGCCCTGCAGAGTGCAAAGCACCTTTACAAAAGCATGCTATTGGCATGACAGGATACAATGATGTATTTTTGCATATTTGTGAAAGAAATCTCAGGCATATACAAGTTTAATCAATAAAGAAAAAGGATACATCCATTTTTAAAGAGATCTTTCAGGAACTGAAACATAGCTTTTTACACATTCCATCTGCATGGAGATTAAAGATTCATGATGTTTAGATTTTGAAGCTACTTCTTAAACAATCTTTGGGTGTTCTTATTCTTGACAAACCAATCATTTGATGTTAATTTAGTTTAGCTCCCATTAGATTTTTAACGAGTTCAATGATATGATCCAGCAATATACTCCATGAAAAGGCATACATTTTTTAACTCAATTCAAAACTTTAATTATTATAGTCGTAAGCCTTGATTAAGCATAAAATTTGAGGACCATCAATTGAAGATCCAACGAAGCCGAAAGCAAAAAGCTAGATCCTGTGCCATTATCATCTGACATGAACACTTTTTTTTGAAGTGATTTTGTACTGAAGTTGTTTCTCAAAAATCGAGCTCAAAGGTCATCATAAAATGAAAATTCCATGGCCATCTTTCTTTGACTTGTTCATACATATTTATTATTGTAGGGCTGGTGAATATGATACTCGATGCTTCAGTTCCATACTTTTGATCCATCTTATGAATAATATTCCTCGTCTTTTTAACTTTCCATCCAAGTAGAGATGCACATAGCCGGATTTAAATTCGATCCGGATCGGATAAAAATCGATCCGGTTTTTTTACTAAGTCAAAAAATCGGTTTATAAAAAAACCGGTTCGGATCATAACCGGTTTGGAGGGGAGGATGATGTAACCGGTGTAACCGGTTTCGGTTTGAAAAAAATCAGTTTTTTTTAAAAATTGGTTTTTAATCTGGTAAAAAATCTGGTCATCCAATTTTTTAAACCTCAGACCGGATTTTTCCCCGGATAAAAAACCAGTTTTTTATCCGGTTTTTTTCAAACCGGTTTTTAATCCGGTAAAAAATCCGATCGTCCAATTTTTTCCCAAACCGGTTATACTATCCGGTTTTAAAATATCCGATCCGGTTTAAAAAACCGGTTTTTCCCAAATCCGGTTTCGGATATTTTTTGCGTAAAATCAGATATTCGGATTTTTTGTGCACCTCTACATCCAAGTGGTCAAAGCATTATCTAATACCAATATATATGGATGATATATTTACAAGTTGTAGGCTTCGTTTTGATCGAACTCGGGACCTCAAAGAAAAATAATACTCTCTTTAATTATTGAAGTCACTTAATAAATATATATAGTTTAGTTTACTATATTCTTTTATCAGTGTTTATCATTTTCTAATACAATATTTAAACAACTTAAATCTCTCTTCATTTAGAGGCATCGTTAGTCTCTGTCTCTTTCCTTCTTCATCTTTGTGATCGGTCGTAACCCCTATCTTGTTGTTGATTCCCGATCACTGATATTTATTGTTTTTCCTTTGTTTTGTTATAGCGTATCTTTATTTTTTTTCTTGTTTTTATTTTTAATAAAATTACCTTTATGGCACATCTTCTCCCGCCTTTATGGCATGCTTTAACAAACAAACGGTCATTTTACCATTGTTTTCGTTTATCATTTTTTTAGGGTTGGATTTTGATATCGTCACGACTGATCAACATGATACTTATTTGTTATCACGTCGTTCAATTCTGATTTGCGGTATATCGGTGGTATTTCAATAGCTTCATCCATTTTGTGGTTTATTTGTCGATGCGATCAGATCTGTTTGTATCTATCTTTTGTTTGAGTTTATTTGGTTATGTTTTTTAACATTTTTCTTGTATGGTCCTTGTGTGACCTTAAATGACTAATTTCTCGTATTTACGAAAATATATTTATTATGTGTTTAGTTTACTATTGTGGTCGTAAATATTTATTTTAATTTAGATATTTTTTATTTTTAATAAAATTAACGAATTTTATAAAAAAAATCTCTCTTCATTTATAAATCGAAATATAATGTGTTTAAACGCATTCAGACTCATATCTTTTTATATATTGTATAACATTTCAATACCCTTTTTAGAGGTTTTATACGTTAGTCCACATTGCGTCGGTTCAAAACTGACATTGTCCGTCACCTTCTTGTTGTTAAAAGAAGATGGCCTACACGAATATAATGTTTTGAATATATATTTTATTAAATTAAAATTGTGCCTAATTTTCTAAAAAGATTTCATAAAATTATAAAAAAATTATTTAAAAACATAAAATTATATAAATTCAGAAGAAGAAGAAATCTAAAAATGGAGTTTTTAGCAAAATGATTGTTTTTAATTTTTTAATTTAAAAATCTTAAAAAAAGAAAAAATTAACCAAAAATGTTTTTAAGATACGTGCGTTTTCATTAGTAAATAACCCCACAGCTTTATTATAATCACTGTTTGTAAAAATGTTTTCCTTTATCATGTCAAAGATGGCCCTTCACCAACACAACAAAAACATATTTTACCACCACTAACTTGTAAGCCAAGAGATGAAAAAAACAAAAACAAATTAAAACAGTCGGTTCAATTCCCCCCCCCCCCCCTATAATAGCAAAGCAAGGGCAACCCAGTGATGATTCGTTAAGCATGGTGATGAAGCCACGTTATTCGGTCCACCCATCCAGGGCGTGGGCAATGATTGGGGGTAGGAAACACAGACAGACATAGAATTTTATATTAGAGTCAAATTTTTAAAATTTTAAAATCCGATAAACTTATAAATTTTTAAAAGATGTAAATATATTTTTAATATAAAAATATAAAAAAAATTAAAATATATTATTATTTTAAATTTTTAGGATAAGATTGTCTTACCCGTCTGTACTATCTCACAATCATGCATTGCCAATTGCCATGGATTCAAGCATTCTTCTGCTCCTCACTCACTGCTTTAGCCTAAATGCATGCATGCGTGGACCCCAATTTCTTCTTTTTATCGTTTTTGTGTTAGTCCAAACACCTCTTCTCGATATTATCAAATATATTTATTATATAGGTATGGGAAAGATATTGAAAGTTTTTCTTCTTTCTTTCTAAAAATAAGAAAATTGTCGTTTTTTAGTATATCACATAAATTCAGTCAACAATTCAACATAAATGAAATCCATGGATTTTTGGCAGTACTTAAGGAATACATATATTTCAATTTTCTGACGTTTGAACATTCATACCATATTACATTAAAGAATTTATATACTACACAACAAAGGAAATGGTAATTCACTTCAGAATGTGGCACTGGTTGATCAATCATATTCGTTTCATCCAGTCAATGCACTTGACTATGAGAAAAGTAAGAGACATTCATTTTATCTTTAAGAAGAAGGTGTGATAAATGGTATTAGAACTATCTTTGATTGCTGGATTTTACGTTGAGCGTCCTACTAAATGGAGTAGACAAGGTAAACAACAATAACATTGACTCATAACTAGAATGTTACAAAATTAAATGAAAGAAAATATCACATTCTAAAGAAGTGAAAGACACTAATCGCACATTAAAAAGAAAAAAGATATCCTAAAATTTTTATTAAATATTTTACATGAATTACTCGCCAACGATCTATTAAATCAATCGTCATAATTTACGGGGATCCTTATATATATAACAGAGTTCAATTCATATGACTTACTCCTTTGAATAAAATGGAATTGATTGTATTTTTTTTCCTCCCGGTTTTTTAGTGTTTTGTCATGATTAATCCAGATTGATTGATGTCACACATCTAATTTTAGTGGACGAGTCTTTCAACAAAGATTTTATGTACATAAGACTTCAAACTTAAGACTTTTTTAAATGATATTAAATTATTTATCATTTGAACTATCCGTTAATAGACATCTAATTTTAATAGACAAATCTTCCAATAAAAATTTTATGTATACATAAAACTTCAAATTTAAAACTTATTTAAACGATATTAAATTATTTATCATTTCAACTAACCCGTAAATAGAACTGATTGTATTTTAATCATTCATTCGGAGAAAAATTACCAGCGCTTAATAATTAAAAGATCAATTAAAAAAATCCAATGGCAGAGAGTTTGTTGTCAAAAATTGCAAAGGTAAGGAGTCCGATACAATCGGGTTGTAAAAGGCCCACGCCCTATCGGCTTTAAAGTACAGGGTTGGTAGGTATTATTAAATCAGGGGCCCATACATTTTCACCCACACGTGCACCGTTTGCCATGTGTCCCTTACATGTCCCACCTCATGCCTGCAATCATTGATTGTCTTCTCTAGCCGCACGAGTGATTACGTAATATATATATTTTTTAATTTTCCTTAGGATTTTAAGATTTCTATTTAATTAATTCGAATAGATTCATGTCGCACATCTCATAAATCAAATTTTATATTTAATTTAATTTTTGTTTCTGTAAATATATGTTTACAATAGGTAAATAATATTGATAAAAATATTTTAATCATTAAAACATATTTTTAATTTTTTAGGTTCTTTTATGATATTTAATGATGGTTGTTATAAAAGATTTAGGGTTTGTTTGTTTACCGTAAAATCAATTACGAAATTAGTTTTTCCCGAAATCCCGTGTTTGTTTTATGTAATTCGTTTTCCGAAATGTAATTCATTTTCTTAGTAACAAAATTTTCTTTGTGTTTTCTGTAAAATGACTTACGGATTCAAATTCCGTAAGTCATTTTCCGAACTTTTCACTTCAAAGAATAAATACTCAAATTAATTTTATTTTATGAATTTAATATTAATAAAATATTTTAATATCATTTTCATCAAAATATTAATTATTAAAATATTTAAAAATATTTATTAATATTTATAATTATAATATTATATTATTTTTAATATTATAAAAATAATCAATTATATTATAATAATATAAGATATTATTTTTATTTTAATAATATATAATAAAAATTTATATATTAATAATGAATAATATTATTTATATATTTAATATATTTAATAAAGATATTAAAATATACTAATTAATATTTTTAAAATATAATATATACTATTACTTTAAAATTAATATAATTTATAATATTTTATTTCACTAAAATAACCAATATTAATATTTTTATTAATAAAATTATAAAAATATTTAATAATAATAAATTATTTTTAATATTTTAAAATAATAATATTAAGTTTTATGATAAATAATATTATTTATTATATTTAATATTTATAATAAATAATTTTTAAAAAACTCTTCAACTAGTGGAAAAAAAGTTTAAATAACATCTTCCAAACATCATAAAACGTTTTTCAGATGTTTTTCAGAAAAATGTAATTCATTTTACGGAAAACATTTACCGGAAAACGTTTTCCAGAAATGTAATTCATTTTTCAGAATTTAAATTCCAGTAATTCATTTTCCAGTAATTCAAATTACAGTAATTCATTCTCCGAAAAATCAATTACAGCAAAAAAAAGACCCTTATATTCATTAGAAATGTGTTTTCTAAACGTATCATTTTATGATTTATTAATGCGTTTTTATCATTTAATCCTTCAAGCATTTCTATTAATAGGAATGCTTTTTCTCATTTTGAACACACACATAAACTAAAGTAGATTTTCTCTCCACTCTAATTTATTTCTTTGATTTCGAGCTGTTTCTTTATAATTTTAAGGTTTTTTTTTTCTTATTTTTCATTTAAATTTAATGATAAAATTGATATAAAAATTAAAGTTCAAAAGAAAAAAATAGTCACGTCGTGACACTATTTTAACACATCAATACTTAAATTAAAGCCAAAACTAAAATTAAATACTATAATTAAAATGTTTTAAAATTCAATAGTAAAATTGACATATACCCTAAAATTTGGTGATATTTAGAGTAATTATTATAATTTTGGCTTAATACAAAAATAAATGTCTAAATTATACCTGAAATTAATTTTAGGTGCCTAATTTTTTCGCTCAAAGTAGGTGTCTAACGTTTTTGACATTACTCTTTTAAGTGTTTACGGCGTAACGACTGTTAAAAATGCTTGCTATCTGATACGTGACATGCTTATAAATTTTTTATTTTTATAAAAACACTTAAAATTATTTAAAAATTAAACTTTTTCTAAAATTACAAAAAAATATCCTAAAAACCCTAATTTCAATCTCCTTACCATCGTCGGTCTTAACCAACACCGCTAACCAGCCAAACCCTCGATGATGAGCAACTGCCGAACACCCATGCCAAAATCCTCGTGCATCAAGCGATGATTGCAATAAAAAAAAGTAGACAATTGTAGAGACTAAACGATTCCGACAAAGAGCGATGTTCCAATGAGTCAAGCAATGATTCCTCTCGCCATGCGTTACAATTCGATTAGATAAAGTGACTGACGACAAAGGGTGACGATCATAGGAACATCAGCTGCGACTGACATGGGTGAATGAATTTTTAGTTTGGATTTTTAGAGTTTTGGTTTTTTTATATTTAAGAAAAAAATTGATTTTTAAATAAATTATAATTTTAAGATTTTTTAAACAAAATTTTTAAAATTTTATAAGCATGAAAAATGTCAGATAATAGATTTTCTAATGATTGTGATAGATCAAGCACCTAAAATAATAACGTCGAAAACATTAGAGAGCTACTTTGAACAAAAAAAAGTTTAAACAACTAAAATTGATAAAATATATAATTTGAACACTTATTTTTACATTAAATATATAACTTTTAAATTACGTTTATGTATTTTTTTTATTGTAAATAAAATATATTTAAAATTTTATCATTTTTTTTAAATGAAAAGAAAAGTAGAGGGCTCCAAATCTGTTTGACTGTCCAATCCAGATTGGCCCGCTTCTGGTTGGTCCTCTGTCCATTCACACTGCTTTTGGGCTATACGGCAATTATCACAGTTTGACCTTTGACTCTTTCCATTTGCATGAAACTTCATTTCCTTTCACCCCAAATAAAATATTTCTCTTTTATACCCAAAACATATACCTCTTAACATTAAACTTCCACCCTTCTTTAATGTTACAAAGCTCCTCCATTTACACATTTATTTCTTTCCAATTCAGTCTTCGCCACTTTCCGCTCCTTTCCGCTCAACAAGATTTCAATCCATTTTATTCTTGATTTAACAACCTGTATCTGTTGAACCCAATTTATTAGAGTGTCATCAGTTCACCCTAATTTCAAAGCCTTTTCATTAAGTAGCTACCTCGAGTGAGAAACAAAGTAGATTTCTAATTTCTTTCTCGGAAAGCTAACACAGAAAATAGAGATTGAAGAAGCAAAAGGGTCGGTCTCCATGCCTGACTCCCACCATCTTTTCTTGTTCCTTCCATCTATTCTGTCTCTGATTCTCTTCTTCATTCTCATCAAGAGAAAGCAAAGAAGGTATAATCTTCCACCAGGGAACATGGGGTGGCCTTTTCTGGGTGAAACCATCGGTTACTTGAGGCCTTACACTGCTACATCAGTAGGTGAATTCATGCACCAGCATATCTCAAGGTAACTTGAAATTTTCTTTGGGGGGAAAAAACAGAATGTTTCTCGTGTTTTGACTTAATCCAACATTTTTTTCCAGGTATGGGAATATCTACAAATCAAACTTGTTTGGTGAGAAGACAATAGTGTCTGCAGATGCTGAGCTGAACAAGTTCATATTACAAAATGATGGAAGACTATTCGAGTGCAGTTACCCGAGGAGTATTGGTGGCATTCTTGGGAAATGGTCGATGTTGGTTTTAGTTGGAGATATGCATAGAGACATGAGAATTATATCACTCAACTTCTTGAGCAACGCCAGGCTGAGAACTCATCTTTTGAGAGAAGTGGAGAAGCAGACTTTGCTTGTTCTAAGTACCTGGAAAGAAAAGTGTGTATTTTCAGCTCAGGATGAAGCGAAAAAGGTAGAGTTTTTTGAAGGAAAAAATAAAATAAAAGTTGGCAGCTTATGTTTTAAAGGAGTTTTTTTTTTGCAGTTCACTTTCAATTTGATGGCAAAAAATATCATGAGCATGGACCCTGGACATCCCGAGACCGAGCAGCTGAAGAAAGAATATGTTACTTTCATGAAAGGAGTGGTTTCTGCTCCTCTAAATTTACCTGGAACTGCATACAGAAAAGCCTTACAAGTAAACTAATCACCCAGATATTTAATATGCTTCTCTTATGAATTATGAACTGTGAATTTGATGGTTTGCTTTTGTTCGGCAGTCTCGATCAACAATCCTAAAATTTATTGAAAGAAAAATGGAAAAGAGGATAAGGCAGACAAAGGAGGGAAAAGAAAACCCAGAGGAAGATGATCTTCTTGAATGGGTTTTAAAGCATTCAAATCTTTCGACGGAGCAAATCCTGGACTTGATCTTGAGCTTGCTTTTTGCTGGACATGAAACTTCATCAGTAGCCATAACCTTAGCCATCTACTTCCTTCCTGGTTGTCCCATTGGCGCCATTCAACAGTTGAGAGTAAGCAAACTACCCACAGTGTCTGTTACTGCAAAATCTTTTCCTTTTTCTTTAATATAAAACTTCAATGGCAGGAAGAACACCTTGAAATTGCCAGAAGCAAGGAGAAATCAGAGGAGGTTGAACTCAACTGGGATGATTACAAGAGAATGGAGTTCACACAATGTGTAAGCTAAGCTCTCAGTGGCGTCTAATGTTGTTTTGGGTTTCATATTAATGTTTCATTATTCTGTACAGGTTATTAACGAGACACTTAGGCTTGGTAATGTCGTCAGATTTCTGCATAGAAAAGCACTTAAAGACGTTAGGTACAAAGGTAAGTTAAAACATCCGAAGCAGCTTTTAGTTAAAAAAAAAAAAAAACTGGAGCTTGACTTTTTAGTTTATTATTTTCCGGGTGGAAAAGGGTATGATATTCCATGTGGGTGGAAAGTGCTACCAGTGATTGCAGCAGTGCACTTGGATCCCAGTCTTTTTGACCATCCTCAGCACTTCAATCCATGGCGATGGCAGGTCAGTCACTCCACTTCATTTTAACCCTTTTTTTATATAGAGAAAATGAATTAAATTTGGTCATATATAACTCACGAGTGGTCACTATTTTGTAACGAACTTAGATTATGTTGTCTTCAAAAGAGACAGATAAAATGTGATAAAAATATGAAAGATGTGTCACAACTCTAAACTCCTTTGACTTTAATAGATAAAAATATGTACATGGTTCGTAGCACTTGACCTCAGTAATTTACTTTTAGTTAACTACACCGATTGAACCAATAATTAAGAATACTGATTTCTTTATAGATGAAATAAAATAAAAAGTAGTTAAATAACATTTATAATAGAATATGGTGAGTAAAGGAAAAAAACGTATTTTATATTATTCTGGGAGAATGATAGCATTACCCATGAGCTTTAATTAATTTTTCGCTTTTAGTAGAACATGGAAACCCAATTTCATCATTGTCAGCGGCGTGGAAATTTGATGGGAATTTTTGCATATAAATCATGTGGGGTACTTGGAAGTTCCATCAAAGCCGTTGATTAGTGTCGTCTCAGGATAAGGCAAGTAGGTGTAGGAAGATAAGCTATGATCCGACGGATACTTTAAACCCATCAATAAACCCAATACTGTACGGACGTTGGCCCTCCTCTTCCCCAAAATCAAAGAAAATGGAAAAACATATTTGCGGCAAAACCCAGACAGTAAATTGTGAAAGATGAGCTGAGCTGAGCAGAGCAGGCCACTACTTCTGGGGTCTGGGGGGTTGATTAAAGCGCCCCCCCCCCTTTATGTGGCTGTGGGGTTCCCTCGCGCACGTGCAGTGTGGTCAATAACACCTCATAGCTAAACAGAACTGCAATTAATGACTAATCCCCTCCTTTTTTTTCCAGGAAGTTTAATACAAATACATGCAAGTTGATAATGGTACATTCATTTAGATACTTGATCGTAAAGTTTCTTACTTGATGCACCCCTCGTGCCATTATCATTAGAGTTTCGAATACCGATAGATTCAATACATGCATGTTTGTGGAGGGTCATTGTTGAACATGGGCTTTTAAGGTGGATTATTGATCTAATATTGAGTTTTGATATAGCAAAATAATGGCATTGGTGGGTCGAGCAATTACTTCATGCCATTCGGGGGAGGACCACGGCTGTGTGCAGGGACGGAACTGGCTAAACTGGAAATGGCTGTATTCATTCACCATTTGGTGCTCAACTACCGGTGGGAGTTAGCCGACACGGATCAGGCCTTTGCTTTCCCTTTTGTCGACTTCCCTAAAGGCCTACCCATCAGAGTCTTCAAATCTTAAACCAGACGCAGGCTCAGCCGCTCGTGTTGGATATATATCACCCATTCATCTGCACTGTACGCACGTGAAGACGAGACGATACTGGCTTTCGTATTTTTCAACGTCTTAGTTCCTCATTATATAATATAGTATAGTTCATGAAGAAAAGGGCAAGACAAATTCAAAGTACATGTTTATATTCATATTAATGTATTTTTTTTATTTTATTTTGGTCCTTCCGGTGAGCTAGTAATTAGTATTACCATTATATTCATATCAACACCATGAATATAACTAATTTAATACATGCAAAACCTTTCTGTTTTCAAATCCCAAGCAATTTAATAAAATCTCAAATCATGCAGAATAATGAAGTTTCATGTTGAAGAAAGCAAGTGTGAGCATGGACATGAACAAAGCACATGCATTACCATGCAGACTGATTGGAACCTTCCAAAATGAACCAACTCCACCAATCAGCTAATTTTAAAATCTAGATATATCCCACAATTTTCAATAAAAGGAAAGCCAACGACCGAAATGAAAATGAATGATGGACCGGATCATGCATCATCATAAGAGCTCGTGGACAGCTTAAATGGTACCATACCTTGATAATCTACCATATACATGTATTCATTTTTCCTTGTAAAACGGGATGGATTGGGTCAGCAAAGCATCACCTGAGCTCTACCTTCTGCACCTCGATGCTCCATCTCATCCCGGTTAGGTTTCCTTTCACTTTCCAATCCGTTATATGTGTTTGATGTTGTGCCTCAATGATTTCAATTTCATGAGTCACTCACTGTTCATGTCGTCTGTCAAACTCAATGTTTCGGTGCAATGAGGCAGTGGTGCTTGAAGCTGCACGTTGGCCTTGACTGCGAGCTTTCTAAAACAAAGTGTCAAACTAGTGTTTTAGTCCGTATATTATGCTCAAATTTAGATATAGTCCCTATTTTTGAACTCACATAATTTTTATCATCTTCAATGTCACTAATTAATTCGTATTATAAAAGATTTTAACTATTTCGAATTGATTAGGATTTTTCTGGAAAGAGAAAATAACCTCAGTGACCGAAAATACCTTATAATATACGATTTTAACCAATTTTTTTTGGATTTGCCAAATTGACCAACAAATTCGCAACGCGAACTCCAATTTCGCAACCCATTTTCCAATTTCGCAACGCGAATTTGTAAATCGCAATACATAAGTCAAATTCGCAACGCGATAGCCAAATTCACAACATAAAAGTCAAATTCGCAACGCGATAGTCAAATTCGCAACGCGAAACACAATATTATTTTCGCAACACAAATGTAAACAGTGTTATCGTAAATCATAACCTAAAACCCTAAATCACAACTCAGTCTCATCTCCATCTCTCACTCTCTACGACAACATCCGTCCCCATCTCCGACGAAATCCGTCCCCATCTCCGGCGAAATCCGTCTATCTCTATCTCTCAAAGCAACCCTCACAACCATTCACGGTCAGAAATGGAAAATCAACCACCGAGGGTTAGTTTTTTAATCTCTTATTTTTATTTTGAAATTTTTGTATTATTATTAGATTTTTCTTATATTGATGATAAATATACTGGTAATTTCAATATATATAAAGATTAACCATTTCACTGAGATTGCTGTCAATATTGCTAAACTATTTAGTTTTTAACCCTGTGAAGTTAGTATTTGTCTTTGTTTTGTCTTTTTGTTGAAGAAATGCAATTCATTCAAGTTTCAATTTGCAGAAGAATAGTTTTTCAAACTTAAATTCGCAACGCGAAAATGAAAATCGCAACACCAAAATCGCAACGCAATTTTAGTTTCGCGTTGCGAATTTAAGTTTCAGAAACTACTCTTATTCTGCAAATTGAAACTTGAATGAATTGCATTACTTCAACAAAAAGACAAAACAAAGACAAATACTAACTTCACAGTGTTGCTAATTTAAGTTTCAAGAATAAACTACTACTCTTTATGTTGTCTTTGAACCTGCACTAAACCTATATGTTGTCCTTTTAAATGTTTATATAAGTGCTTACTTCTGGAATGTTATTTGATGCATTTTGTGAACTATGATGGAATAATGACAGCATGTGAATACCGTGCTAGTTTGAAACATATTTGGCTTTGTTTTCACTGTTTAATATCGTGTCTGTTTATAGTGTATAATTTGTAGTTTTTGGTATATCTAACTTGGTATGTTTATTGTTTTTGTAGAAATTTTTTTCAGCTGCATTGACCTTAAGGAATAAATTAAGCCTAGCCACTAAAATTGCATCGACGCTTACACTTCTACAAAGAAAATTGTTTGAGGATACTTGCTTTGGGCCATGGCTAAAAGTACAACATATGGGTGGAGATGCTATGTTGACACATTTGTTTCTTCAGACCATGACTAACGATCTACCCGAGAGGATACAACGTGGTGATGAAGAGATATGTTTTCATTTTCCTCCGGCACTGGCGAATACTTGTTTTGGGCGGGAGGAGTTTTGCTTAATCACTGGTCTACGCTTCGGACACGATGAAGTAACCCGTTATACTAGTCATATCTCCCGCCCATCGTGGTTATCTCGGGTTTTTCCTGAGCTGGCAAAGTCGAAGCCGAGTTTACACGTCAACGACTTGAAGAGATTATTTGTTAAAGATGGTTTTACTCGGATGGATGACCTTGATGTTGTCCGAGTATGTCATTTATTACTTTTGCATGCTAGCTTTTTAGGCAAAGAGGGCAGACAACCTCTCTCTGAGGACCTAATATTATTGGTAGAGGACCTAAATGCATGAAACCTGTTTCCGTGGGGTTCATATATATGAAAAGCTACCTGGAAAAAGTTGTCATCTGCCTTTGAGGATCGAAAAGTTTGCGGGGCGATGGTTCTAAATACACTTTGACAGGCTTTACTTGGGCTTTTAAGGTAAGAATTTCTATATAATGTTTCCAAAATTATAATTAATTATTTAACAATTACTAATGTTTGTGTATTATATTGTTTGTAGATTTGGATATTTGAGGCTTTCCCCAGCATGCGGACATATGCGATAAAAAGATCAAATGATATTCCTAGGGCTATTACCTGGAAGAGGATCCGCATGTTGGATTGGAAAGAGTTACTCCCATATACAACGATGAATGATGTAAGTTAACACACAAATAATACCATATATAAACAAGTTATTACTAGTACAAGTTTAACTTTGTTTGAGCTTTTATATTGTTAGGAGGCCAACTATCCATTATATAGGCTGACACCCACAGAGGCTGAGCTTGCCACTGATTGGTGGCAAGCTAGTAAGTGGTTTTTTGATGGAACGGATGATGAGCACCCCCTAATTCGAGAGCCATCACCTGATCGGGTCGATTCTATAGCTTGACACCCGGAGCCATCACCTGGTCGAGCCTCTTCTCTACCTCAACCATCACCTATTCCATCACATCATCGAGCCTCTTCTCCACCATCACCTCATGATAGACGACCGGCAAAGAGGCCACGACATTTATCTCCATGTTCTCCACCTCCACGGGATTAGTTAGGGGAGTTACGTGATGAGGTCGGTGCTTTGCGTCATGAGGTCGGTACTTTACATGAAGATAATGGTGTATGGCGTGATGAGGTTCGATCTTTACGTGGTGAGGTGGATTTTTTACGCGATGACAATGGTGTGCTACGTGGTGAGGTATCTATATTATGTGATGAGGTTGCCGCTCTACGCAAGATTGTTTCATAGTTGCAGAATGAGGTTCATACTCTACGCAATGAGGTAAATTTGTTTAATACTATACTAAAAATGCAAATAACCTTTTTTCGGCATTATTTATTTATTTATTTACTGATTTAATGTATTAATTTATTTTCAGCGGACCGATAAGGTAGATACTTTACGTCGGGTTTTTCTTGCACGTCGGGGTTCACGCATCAGACGTCGTGCATGTGCCATTACGTCTTCGTTCACGCCACTAGTGCCAAGACTCCGTAAGAAGAAGCCCGATGCACCTATCATCATTCAAGAGGCGCCTCATATCGTTCAAGAGGCCCCTCTCATCATCGAAGAAACCCCTCCCACCGTTCAAGAGGCCCCTGTCATTGTTCAAGAGGTCCCGCCCATCGTTCAAGAGCCCGATTCATATGGCATCATATGTCGAAATATTGATAAACCCCCTCCCGTGCCCGATATGATGGATGCGAGTTGGCTTTCGTATGTGTTACCGACCAGTACCATTCCTCACCAGGAGAGGGAAACACTACCGGACACAATTACGGATAATACCCTTTGGGCTAAGACCGCAGTTGATTTTTATCTACATGAGTGGAGCAAGGGGTGTTATTTTGACCTATACCAACTCAATGATGTTATTCATTTGTTTCTTGATCGGTCTTGGTGGGGTATTTTATTAGGGGTTGAAGATAATGACTATCTCGAAGGGGTGGTAAGTCTTATATTCTTCTTATATTGCATTTTGATTAATTTTTTTTTAAATTATTAATAAATTCACTAATATATGTATTTTTTTATAAAACAACATATTGATGCATGGGTGTCACGTCTTCTAATAATAAGGAAATTGAGGAAAATAAGAAATACTCGATGGACTATTATGCCGACGTCTTTTCACGTAGCTCACTTGAAGGATCCGAGAGATGCTTCATATACGTTGGGTAATGGAAAAACTAAACTTTATCCTGCGTGGTGGGAGGTCGATAATGTTAGTATTTATTTTTTGAATATTTTAAAGGTTTTTATAAATTTTATTTGATGTGCGCAATTATTTATGATTATAGGTGTTTATCCCTGTTTTGGAACGTCGTCATTGGCTTCTCGTCGAGCTTCAGTTCCCATCCCTGAAAACAATGGTATATGACAGCATGTTGAATTACATACCATTGTCTGATTTGAGAGATATTATTTGTAAGGGATGGAGCGCTCATTTGGCGAAATACTTGGACGTGATTGATTATTGGACTAATTCTGGAAATAAGAAGCCAAAAAAGTTCAAAGTTACAATGATCAGAGACGATACCGCGCCACAATAAATGGAGGGAGCCAGAGGAGATTGTGGTTCTCTTGTATGCATGTGCTTGGAGCGTTTGACTACAGGAAGTAAACACCTTCTACCTCCCACAGATAGAGATAGAGGTGCAGTAGGCTTATGGTTTCGGCATTTTATGGATCGAGCGATATATGCAAGACGTTGCCTACCTGCATCCGCGTGCTAAAAGTTTGCATAAACAATTGGTAAGTTTGAGCAAGTGTTGTTAACATATATACTCTTTGTTGGTTTGAAAATATTTGGTTAAGTACCTAGAATTCAATAATTTGTTGTTTGTTGGTTTTAGATGTGTAGAAAGTGTTGTTTGAGCAAATGTTTGGTTTCTGCAGGTTATTCCTGACGTGAGCTGCGTGAAATTGATGTATTTGTGCATAAACAACAGTCTGAGGTACACTTTTTTTGTTTGTTTAATTGAATTTTACATTGAAAGTTGATTTGTTTAATTGATGAGGAAATAAAAATTATTTTTTTCTTGTTTAATTGATTTGTAAAAGTTGATTTGTTTAATTTGATGTGTAAATAAGAATTATTTTTTTGCTTGTTTAATTGATTTGTAAAAGTTGATTTGTTGTTTTAAATTCAATCAGCATTAAGTTGAAGGCAAAAAAGACATGTTAAAGGTACAAATTCGCAACGCGAAATAAGCGTTGCGATAGTCAAATTCTCAACGCGAAAGTCAAATTCGCAGTGCAATTTTCGGTTTGCGATTTCACGTTGTGAATTTGACTTTCGTGTTACGAATTTGACTATCGCAACGCTTATTTCGCGTTGCGAATTTGACTTTCGCGTTGATCCCAACATACAATATCAAGTTATATACAACATCAAACACATTCCAAGCTATAAATACAAGCTAAGGACACTTGAAGAAGCAAGATAATAACTATCAAAGCAATCAAACACAAGAGAAAATCCCAACATGATAACAACTGAACAGATCATAGCAATGTTCAAACTCAAGTTACTAATGAATGTCTAACTGAAAATGTATGCATTCACACATAAAATACACAAAATACAACGTTTGCATTTAAAAATCACCTAAGTTAATAAGTCCCAAAAGGTGAAGCCGGTTGTGATTGGGATTTTGATTTTGATTGCAATTTTTATTTCCTTTTGCTTGGCACCATATGAGCTTTAGATTTTGACGAGGATCCATATTTTGGTAGAGGAAAAGATGATTGTGATGGCACTGGTGATCCACATGTCGATATCCAAACATGATCAACATTAGATGATTTCATTCTACAAATTGTAAATTAATTTACTAAACAAACGAGCTATAAACTATATATCATCACTAACTTAGAGAAGAACATACCTTTATTAAGTTGATAGTTGATAATTTGGGAGAGAAATCATTGAAAATTATATAGAAATAAAATTATGTAAAAAAATGCCTTCTGATTATTATCCATTTCATCCAGCTCATGAAGATAGGATAACCGTTAACCGAAACAGTCTGAGAGAAACATAACTGATGTAGAAGCAGCTGCATATTTAAAATCTCGAAGGCGATCTATTTGGTTCTCAAACATTTAAAGCATCAGAAGCATTTTAGACTTATGATTTGGGTGATACTCGGAAGCATCTCAGACTTATTATTTTTGTTATTATTACAAGTTGTAGCCCTCAATTATCGGGATTTTTAGTTGCCATTAGTTGCATTTCTCGTATACCACCCAGATCATACGCCCGAAACGTTTCTGACGATTTAACTGTTTGACAACCAAATGCATCACCATTGAGATTATATTTAACTAAGATAGTTTTGGTTTAGGGTTAAACTACCTCAGTGAGCTGACTGAAATGGATAATATCCGAAAGGCATTCTTCGGATATCCAATCTTCCTGCTTGTTAACCAAAAATTACGATGGTCGGGATTTCCCTCGCGTTTAAAGTTGAAAAAAAACAATGGAAATTAGGAATAATCAATGATAACATGCATATTGGCTAAGTTATTCCATTGAGTAAGTTGTTGTTTGGATGGAACAAAGGTTTGGGCTAATATTTATAGTGGAGCCGAAATTTATATTGAAATTCAAACTCAAATTGAAATTTAAATTCAAACTCCAATTACATATGAAATGAATTTGAAATACAGTGTTAAATTGAACATGGAAATTGTATAATTGATTCATACTGTTCAAGTAACATGCTTTATGAACCATCAATCTAAAAGACAATATTGATTAAGTTCAAAGCTGATTTGTGAGTTGATGGGGTTGTCACACTTGTCACATGGTTGGAATAAAGTACTCACATAGAAGAGATAGATTGTTTTGTTATGCACAACCTATCTCATCTGAATGAAAATATACAAACAATATAATCAAACCAAAATACATACACAACAAATTATACATAACAAAGTTCAATAATGTACCCACAAAAACAAAATTAATCCGATGAAAAAGGGTTATTTCTAACGAAGTCCGGAACATTATTTGGAAATAATGTACCCATAACAATGTTCAAATAATGTACCCACAATAATGTTTAATTGATTTGTTGTTTAATTTTCAATCTGCATTATGTTGAACGTAAACTTTCGCAACACGAAAGAAGCGTTGCGATAGTCAAATTCGCAACGCGAAAGGTAAGGTAAATTCGCATTGCGAATTTGACTTTCACATTGCGAATTTGACTTTCGCATTGATCGCAACATACAACATCAAACACATTCCAAGCTATAAATACAAGCTAAGGACACTTGAAGAAGCAAGAGAACAACTATCAAAGCAATCAAACACAAGAGAAAATCCCAACATGATAACAACTGAACAGATCATAGCAATGTTCAAACTAAAGTTACTAATGAATGTCTAACTGAAAATGTATGCATTCACACATAAAATACATATAATACAACGTTTGCATTTAAAAATCACCTAAGTTAATAAGTCCCAAAAGGTGAAGCCGGTTGTGATTGAGATTTTGATTGCGATTTTGATTTCCTTTTTCTTGGCACCATATGAGCTTTGGATTTTGATGATGATCCATTTTTTGGTAGAGGAAAAGATAATTGTGATGGCACTGGTGATCTACAGGTCAACCTTGTATGACCACTTTCCTTGCACCGACTACATGTCGATATCCTCTTCTCTTCACCCTTAGACGGCATACGATCATAATATTTTGGTCAGCCAGGTAGCCTACTGTCCATGACTGGTGGTAAAACTGTTTGTAAGTCATATGGTATGTCCCACTCAGAAGGATGTGGACATGGGTAGACAATCTCGGTTTAAGTCTGTCGATATACTTCTGCAGTGTAGCAATCCATAGCCGTATGCACTTGAATCATCTTGGTTTAGATGAAGAGCAACTTTTATAACATGGCCACACGGATAACCAGATGTTTTTCATTTCTTACAACTACACGTCTTTGCATTTAGATCGACAAGCCCATTTAAGTTATTATCCAATACTTCAAATAAAGTGTTTGAACATGGTTCAACTCTCCATGACGTTGACTTCACAACATGTTTTGTTATCTTTTTTTCAGTCCATGGTGTAACACGACATTCCAATGTTCCTGTAAATTTAAATAAATAATACTTAGTAAATTATATGATAAGTTACGAATTTAAAGAAATGATACCTGCATGGTTTCTTTTTTTGTTGTACCACTGTTGAATAGAGGCTTGAAAAAACTCCATTAACATAGTAATGGGTAATTTCCGGGAATGATGACTTAGAGCGTTGATTGATTCTGCACTATTAGACGTCATGAAACCATATCTTGCTCCAAGTTGATGTACTCTTGACCATCTTTCAAACCTGATATCTTCTAGTGTTTGAGCACATTGAGGCAAAACACGTCTTAAACAATTTATATACTTATTAAAATCCACTTCCCGATAAGCTTTTACAGTCTTCCAGTATGTCCATTTGTGATTTTTTATACCAGCAGACCTTGATTTTAGATTTCTGTACAAATGAACACCACAAAGTCCATGAAAAGCATATGGGAAACACCTTCCAACAGCGTTGTCAATTGAGTTTGCCCTATTGAATATGATTGTCAGATTGCTAATAGGACCTATTCAATCCCTAAGATGCCCCATAAACCATGTCCATGAATCATAGGTTTCAGATTTGCCAACCCCGTAAGCTATTGGCAGTATTCCATTGTTAGCATCCATGGCTACTACTAATAAGTTTACTCCAAGGGTATCGACCTTTCAAATGTGCTCCATCAACTATAATAACTGGGCATATGCAAGTAATAAACGAACGAATCTACAAAATCATATACATAAGAAATATAATCATTTAAATGTGAAATGCATGCAACTAACAAAAATGAGTCAATAAAATTATACTTATTTACTAACCGCAGCACTAATGGCGATAAACAACAACTCAAAGCGTCCATCTCTATCTGTTTTGATATGAGTTACCGACCCAAGATTTTTTAGCTTTAAATTATGACAATAAGCTGGCAGTTGGGCAAACGATGCTTCTGGCGACCCCCTCAACAATTCCACGGCATAACATTTGGCTCTCCAAGCTTGAGAATATGAGATACTAATCTTGAACTAAGCATTCATGTCAGTCATAATTTCATGTCCCCGATATACCCTTCCATTCAAAAACATTAACTCAGCCAGAAAACCACCCAACAACTTTTTGTTTGCCTGTCTATGGTGAGGAAAAACTTGGGTTCTTGAACATGTATGTTTATCAATAAAAGTCCTAACTTGAAACATTTCGCAATCTTTTATCCTCTTTGCAATCATATCCCACGTATAGTTTTTGTCAATCATACACCTTGTTTCGAAACGACCTTTGCTTGATTTGTTAACTTTTAGTTGATAGCCATCTTCCACACATTTCGTATACAAAGCTATCTTCAAGTCTTCCTTTGTATCAAAACAATCATCTTTCTTGATACGAATAACTTTTGGTGACAATCAACTGCTATCTTTACCAACTCTTCTTCCGGTATCTGAAGTAATTCTGGCATATTCCAGTTATACTCCCATGGCATTTTCTTCTTTTTCTTTTCCTCGGGGACTTCTTCTTATTCTTTTTCTTCTTCAGGGTTATATGAATTACAGAATGTATGTTCAACATGTTCATTCACAGTCGTAACTTCCTCCTCATTATCATCAACAACATCTTCTTCGGCAGCGGCTGTTTCATCATCAAAATTCGGGTATTGACCAATATCAAAATCATTACATGCAGAGTCTGTTTCTTCTTCCATCACATCATCAAAATCCGAGTATTGACCAAGATCAAATTTCGAATACTGACTAATACTCACAATTTTTTCTGTTGGCTCATAATCGTCTAACTGGTCAATACGAAAACCGGAATTTGGTGCTGAAAGTTGATTGGGATTTGGATTAGGAAAAGGTTGTGGGTTTTGAGATTGTGTTTGGTATTGGAAATGTGGTGAAACAAAATTTTCTTGGTGATGAAATTGTGGTGGAATCATTAAATTTTGAGGTTGATAACAACGTTGTACATTGTGAGCACCAAACTGGGGTTGAAGAACTTAGTTGATTACTACCCGCTACTGACCCAACTTCACTACTTCTAGGTTCAACAACATACAATGTAACATCATCTTCTTGCGAAACACTAATGTAAGAAATGAATCGTTCAACATCTTCATTGTCGGTTAACAAATAAACTTTACCTTTTCTCTGATAAGATAGCCTAAATCCACTTAGAGGCTCTAAATTCAATTTCTTTGCAACACGTAACATTAGAGTTTCATAAGTTAACTTTTTTTAATGATAGTTTTAGTTGATGATTCATGGGTAAAGGCACATATTGTAAAACACCATGAACATTCTCCCATGACCCTCCAAAACACAAATCTATCCAAACATGATCAACATTAGATGATTTCATTCTACAAATTGTAAATTAATTTACTAAACAAACGAGCTATAAACTAGATATCATCACTAACTTAGAGAAAAACATACCTTTATTAAGTTGATAATTTGGGAGAGAAATCATTGAAAATTATATATAAATGAAATTATGTAAAAAAAAATTAGAGATGGGGAAGGATGTCGTTGGATATAGGAACGGATGTCGCCGGAGAGAGTGATAGATGGATATGGAATGAGTTGCGATTTAGGGATTTAGGTTATGAGTTGTTGTTGCTGCGTTGTTATATACCCAAAACATTTGTGTTGCGAAACTAAAACCTGTTGCGAAATTAAATTCGTGTTGCGAATTCGAAAATCTAGTTGCGAATTTGAAATTCAGTTGCGAATTTGAAATTCCGCATTGCGAATTTGACTTTTGTGTTGCGAATTTGACTATCGCGTTGCGAATTTGACTTCTGTGTTGCGATTTACAGATTCGCGTTGCGAATTTGGAAACTGTGTTACGAAATTGGAGTTCGCGTTGCAAATTTGTTGGTCATTTTGGCAAATCCAAAAAAAGTTGGTTAAAATCGTATATTATAAGACATTTTCGGTCCCTGTGGTTATTTTCTCTTCTTGAAAATAGCCCTTCAAATTTATAATGTTAATATGTATTTTTTTTGTTAGAGTTACGACACAATTTCTTCTTTAGACCAAGTCATGTAGTTACAATCAAAACAATAGTAAAAGTGTGAGGCCTATAGGGAATAGGTTTTAGCGTGTAACAAATATTATATTTTTCTACGTGGTGAAATTTCCCCCCTCTACTTGTGGTTTTTTCCTTTTGACCTTTCCACGTAAATTTTAATATATTATTTTTTTTGTTCGGCCATATTCATTTTCCGTTAACCATTCCGACAATCATGACATTTATAAATATTGGAAGGGTTGCTTTTCAAAAAAAAAAAAAACTTTTGTTTTCGTTCTAACTAGGATAATTAATGGTGTTAATAATTTTTAACTAGGGTAATTAATGGTGTTAATAATTTTGACTAACTATTAATATTATAAAGACAGAAAGATCAAATTATGTTAAACTGAAATGCAATGATTAAGAAAAAGAATCAAATTGTGTTGAATTGAAATACAATGGTTAAATCTTAAATTTGAGTATAATAGAGGAACCAAAACTAGAATTTAACAAAGAAAAAGCATGGGTTATGGAGGAATAGGATCTTGCAAAAATTTGCCTGTGGAGGAATGAGAGGTACAGCACTGCCGACACGGGGACAATTTGGCAATTCTGTGGGTTTCCATAATAGCGATGTATGGCATCTCAAAGCTTACGCCTCTCGATGGCATTAGGCCGTAACATTCCTTTTCATTAATGGACCGACCCAAACCCATTAATGATAAAATAACATTTCTTTTTTCTTTACTTTTATTAATATGGAAGAATTATTACATCAAAATTTAAAGATAATTTAACCAATAATAAATTGGTTTAATGAGATGATGTATTAATTTTTTTAAGTATTATCATATGTGTGAATCATAATATTGTAAATAGAGTAAATTGGAATACAAGAGTCGTTTCATGATGAATCTCTACAATATTAAAATTGAATTATTCAAGCAATTAATTACAAACCGATAAACTAAAGAAAATTTAAACGTAATATCAACAATAAGTCATAATATTTTCATATTTATATATATATTTATATAACTTTTTAATAATTTGATATATATACATTTTTACATGTTTGTTTTCATGTTAATTTATTCTGTTTTCTTCGTATATTTTAAAATTTTATTATTCAATTTTGAGGTTAAATTAGGAAAATATTGATGTTGAAAAAACAAATTTAGGACCATGAGAAATTATTGGGGGAAATACGGTAATTTTTACTGTGATTGATAAAGTCGTGGATAATTTTTACTCCACTTTTATATTTTGGAATTATATTGTAAAAAAGTGAAAGTGGATGAATTAAAATAAAAAAAAAAGTCTTTGAGATCAGTGAATTATACTTTCAGACTCTTTCCTTAAATTTATTGTTGCATTTTATTATATTGTCATTCTTTTCATAAAATTTTATTTCAGTTCATGCGCTTCTAAATTTATTTTAATTTTGTCATAAAAATGAAAAAAATAGAGTAAATTTATCGACAGAAGATGACCACTTTGGCAAAGTCGCCGACGACTTTGCTCCAATTTTTAAATAAACCAATTTGTAAAGAAATAAAAGTGGAGAAATTAAAATATTTTTTTAGAAATCAACTTTAAGTAAAATAAATTTTCAGAAATTATTTTCGCGCTTTCCTTAAACTCGTCACTTCATTTTATTTTATAGTTATTCTTACAAAATTTTATTTTAGTGCCTATAATTTTAATTTCCTTTTAATTTAATCTTAAAAAGAAAACAAAAAAAATTTGGATCAAAGCATCGACAATTGCTAGTAACTTTGTCGAAGTCGATTTTAGCTATCGAAGACTTCACATACACTGTAGAAATATTGGTATTTCCCTAACTATTGGTGTAGGCAGTTAATCTTGACTTGACTAATGAATAAGAGGATCGAGCAATTGTGCTCTTGGTTCTTCTGGAAAGGATCATATGTGGCTTCTAGTGATGCCCAAGTTAATTGGAGGCAGATTTATTTTTTAAGGTATAAAGGATATTGGTGGTTGGAATAGAACTAGTATTGTGCATCTAATTAAGAGCATCCTGGCTGGTGAGGCCTCCCTTTGGGTGGCGTGGATTAGGACTTATGTCGTGAGGAAAGCAGATTTCTGATATATTGAAATTTCCATCAAAGCTAGCTGGAGTTTTAAGAGAATTTTGAAATTAAGACCTAAAGCTTCTCATTTGTTTGCTGGCTTGGATAATAACCTTCTTGTGACACCTCAAAATAGGGCCTAAAATTTTTCAATGAATAAATTTTTATAAATTCGAGACTAAAGTGAAATTTTGGATTAATATCGGATTCAAATACAAAGTAAATAAAGATGGAGGACCTATGACATAATTTTTCTATTTTTCTTTTCATGGGTTAATATAACCCCAAATATAGGGGAAAAGCTGAACACATTTTCTCTCTCTCTCCAGCATAATTTCATTTATAGGAGGAATCTTTGATCGTCGATCTGTCGCCTATCGTTGCTCTGTTTTCGACACCTCTTGCACCATCGTGTTCCTTGCATCATCCTGAGTTCACCAGTGTCCTTCTTATCTACGTTGTCACCGACGTGTGGAGGGGTGAGGAATATCAAGTTTCTAATGTTTCAGAATCGAGCTCTCTGCCATTCAAAATTGTGAACCGAGCTTGGTAAGTGTCTCAAAATCCCTTAAAATAGATGTAGGAATTTTTATGGAATTTTTCGGAGCCCTTAGGACACCGCATCGCCCCCATGCGCCGCCGTTGTGCGTGGGGAATGTCCATCGTGTGGTGGTCAGCTTTGAAACCCGTTGACCCGACCCAAACCGCTGACCTGACCCGTATTTGACCCAACCCGACTCGACCCGGTCCAACATTGATCGTTGACTTTGACAAAAAATGTCAAAATTTTCGAAAAGTCATGTTTTATGTTTTTCGACGTCTTGAGTCCGATTCCAAAGTCCGTTTTGCCAAATTCTGACCCGAGAGCCCCAAATCAAGCTCGTTAACCCAAAAATGCTTAGTATTTTTAGTATTTTTTTAATTATTTATTTGAGATATGGTTATGAAATTGATCCAATAAGATATTTTTATGAAGATACTCGTGTTTCACTTGACCGAGGGTCAGTTAGGTCCGGTGTTTTCCGTCCGTCAGATCCGCCGATCCACGATCTACGAGAATTATCTGTAGGTTTTCATAATTTATTTAAATAAAGGTTAAGATTATTCATATTAGGATTCTAATATATATTTTTCCGATTCGTGGGATCCAGCGCTGCCGTTGTAACATCCTCAATACCGGGTTAGTGACCAAATCGTAAAGTTTTAGAAATTAGTGATTAAAGTAGGACAATTGAATAGTTCAATGATTTATTGGAAATATGATGAAGGTTATTTAGTAATTATGAAATGAATTAAAGGGTAAAATGGTCAATTGACAAGTAAGATTTTTATATTTCTTTTATAAGATAAGGAACCACGTGGAAAAGGAGAATTATCCAGAGTTTTCTTTCTTCTTCTTCCTCCTCCCGTATTTCCAAGCTCAAAGGTGAGTTTCTTTGTTTATGGATTAATTGTTGATTTTAAGGTTAGGTTTTGATTATTAGATTAAGGAAAGCTTAAGTTATCTTAAAATCAAAGTATGATGGAGTTAGGAGGGATTAAAGATTTGGGGTTCTTGGGTGAAATATTGAAATAGAGTTCATTACTCAAATTGAAAGATAAATTTGACTTGTCAAGGGTTAAATTAAGAGATATGAAGTGATAAAATGAGTTTTGAAACATGTTGGAAATCTGGTATAATTCTTGAAGTTAATAAAGAGGAGAGGATATTAAGGTTCAAGACGAGATAAATGAGTTTGAATAGGAGTAAGTAAGTAGAGAATACGAAATGGAATGATATATGAAGTAATTAAGTTGAAAAGAGGGGATTTTCGGGCATAGATTGGATTTATGGGCTATGTGCATCGATGCACATTCAAGGTGCACCGATGCATCAAGGTTAAATTTCCAGAAATTGTTCAGTGTGTATCGATGCACTTCCTGTGCATCGATGCACCCTTAAAAATGGAAACATCGAATGCAATTTATGCATCGATGCATAAGGAATGCATCGATGCACTTCAAGGGAAATAAAATTTATACCTTTCTTTTGGTCTACGAAATGATAGATTGGAGTATATCAATTGGATACTGATATGTATCAATGTATGATCATATAGATATCGAGCACGAACAAGTCCCAGAACGATTATCAAGTCAAGATTCAATTGAAAGAGATGAAAGCATAAAAGTGGATTGGAACTTAGTGAGGCTCAGGTGAGTGTATACAAGTTAGTTTATGATGTTTAATGGAAATAAGACTTGCGATGAGTCTATTTCCTATATTAGAATGCATTAATTTATGATCATAGGCATATGTTTGATTTGGGTATATGTGATATATATTACAATATGTGTTAAATGATTGTGTGAATACATGTATTGTGATAAGTATAGGAATTAATATGAATGGTCTATATGATTGCATGGGAATGTGAAATAGGTTATATGATAGGTGACCATACATGTTAATAGTATACGTGATCAATTATAAGAATCAATATAATAGATTTATATGACTACATGAGAAATGTGATGAGTTAAATAAGATTAGACTATAGAGTAATATGAGAATAATATATTAGTGAAGGGAATTGAGTATAAATGATGATACCAAACCATAAGATAAGTATTTACTTATAGGATAATATGATATTATATGAATATAAAATATAACTTTATGAGGAAGAATTGGGTGTTATATGATTTAGGTATGAAAATGATCTATGTGTAAGTAAATTACGTGATTATGTGACTATGTGTGAAATAGAGCAAACTAGGTAAGTATAAGGTATGTAAATATATGGCTATGGAACAAAGTATGTAATAATACAATGTTATTTGAGTTATTTAACAATAAGTCATAAGATTACATGCATATGTAACGTAAGTTATAAGTTAAAAAAAAGATGTGATCATATAAGAATGAAATAAAGAGCCATGTGATATATGTTTATGTAAAACCATGCAAAGTGATAGGAGAAGGGAACTACATGATTATGTGATCATATAAGAATGAAATAAAGAGCCATGTGATATATGCCATGAGATAAATGAAAGAAAGAGTATATGTGATAAGTGAAAGTGAATCATATGATTATATAAAGATGTTCTACGTGCAAGTGATCTACGTGTATGTGTGATTTATATGGAAATGAACTACTTGACTACGTGTGATCTTATAAAAATATAATAAAAAGACTATGTGTATATGTGAATGTGTGATAACATAAAGATTAATGCCCATGTTATGTATCATGAGAGCTAGAGGTATAGTTGGCATGCCAAGAGTCGAGGGTCTACGCAGTCCTTCGGGTCATATATGTATTCTTCGGAACATGTGTGAGGTCTTTTGAGACACATACTTGATCCTTGGCATATATATATATGATTCTTAAGGAATGATATGTGGTCCTTAGGGACAACCTTATATGGCACTTCGGTGCATTTCTACGCGGCACTACGGTGCAATTCTACGTGGCACTTCGGTGCATTTATACGAGCTGTGGTGACAACATTAGTGCACAACCTCTATAAACTCACATATCTATAGTTCTCAGAAATGTACATGGGCTAGACAAAGATATAACAATAAATATATTACATGTGAAAAATATGCTTTTGTGATATATGTTGATATGTGTATTGCATGAGTCATATGATGATATGTGTATTGTTTGGTTACACGAAGCATATGTTGGTTAACAAGGTTAAGTTCAAGAGGATATGATCAACACATATAAATGATAGTAATATGGATAGTGAAATAAGGCTAATGATAGAAATGATGAGTGAGGAATATATGTATGTTTTATATATGATATATATATATATATATATATATATATATATATATATATATATATATATATATATATATATATATATATATATATATATATATATATATATTGCATATGTGTTACAGGGATTTGTTACATGAATAAGGGTAGTGATAGTAGTAATGGTTCATACATGATTACAAGCTATAGTTTATATTTTATGTTTATTGCCTCACTAAGTCATTGACTTAGCGTGTGATTGTTTCATACGTAGGTTACCAAAGTGAGAAGAGTAAAGAGCAATGTGGAGCAAGACAGGTCAATTCTACTTACCAAAGGTCAGATCAGAAGAAAGGTGAATAATATGTATTTTAATACATAAATTTCTAGTTGGCATGTATTCAAGATAATATATTGTATAAGCTCTGAATAGTTCGATAAAGATTTGGAATAAGTTATATGTAATAATAAATTTTAAATTACTCACTATTTTATACAAGTAAAGGTTTTTGAAAAGTCAATGCGACACTTCAGACTCGGATCCGGGTCGGATACGGGTTGGGGTGTTACAGCCGCTGATCGTGATCGATAGACTCAGTAGTAGGCTTCCCTATGTGATTACTCAGACTGTTACATGTGTGTTTCCTGACGGTGTTACTGTAGAACTATGTTTAGATATAACAAATTAAGGCAAAATGTTTTTGGACTTGAATTGAATTTATTCAAAGTTTTAAAAGATTTCAAAAATAATTCAAAGTCCATTTAAAAGATGAATTGAGCAAAAATTACAAGTAGTACCAATACTATTCTTTGCAGTATCGATGCCACATAAATGAGTATCGATACCCCTATATGTAGTATTGATACCTTAGGCAAAGGTAGTACCGATACCATCAAGGTAGTACCAATACTACCATGAAGGCTCAAAACATCGAATGCAAAATAGGTACAGATACCATGCAAGGGTATCGATACCATAGTGTAAAGTAGTACCGATACCCCTTAGGAAGTATCGATACTACAAGGCTCCAACGGCTAGTTAAATTTGAAATTAACAAAGGTAGTACCGATACCCTATGAAGGAGTATCTATACTTCTAGTTCTGGACAACCTTATTTTGTAGAAAATTAATCCCCAATGGCTCCAAAACATCCACAACGGCTATATACGACTTCAAACTCATTCCAATCTATAAAAACAAGCCGATGACACTTGAAGAAGCAAGAGAACAACTATGCAAGCAATCAAACACAAGAGAAGAGTTTTTTTTTATTATTTCATCTTTCTCTTGTAAATATTTTTGTTCTTGTGAGATTAATTCTTGTAAACACCTACCTTAGAGAGGTTTTCTTGTTTATATTTCCTTTCATTGTAAAGGGGTTTTGGTTCTAGCTGAGCCCCTGAAAAGCTAGGGAAAGGTTATAGTTTAGCCCGTGAAAAACTAGGGAGTTTGTAAAGGTTATCTCTTTGTCCTTGAAAAAAAAGAACAAATTAGTGAATTTGTTGGAAAATCCTTGGTGAGGAGCTAAGGTAGTGGATGTAGACTTGGTTGAGAAGTCGAACCACTATAAATTACTGTGCAAATTTTCTATCTTTCAATCTCCTTACTCCCTAAACACAAGAACCGACTCAACCCCTCTTGATGAACCCCTTTGGTTGCCTATTCGAGCTTCCGTAAATCCCAAAAATTGGTATCAGAGCTTAACTCATTAGAATATTTAACCACCTTGAGACGATCCTCGAAGAAGATCTACCAATTTCTAAAACAACCGAGAATATGGCTTTCACCTCCAGCTTGTTCAACATGGAAGACTCCCTACTAACCGACAAGTATCCATACTTCAATAGAGCTAACTACAATCATTGAAAGAAATTAATGAAGTTATTTATCCAAGCCAATGATCTTGATGCATGGGAGATGATCGAGAGCGGATACGCTTCTCTAAAGAAGAAGGAGAAGAAGTGGAGTGACCAAGAATGGAAGAAAGCTCAACAAAATGCCAAGGCCATGCACATGTTGTTTTGTGCATTTGGTCCTGAAATCTATAAAAGAGTTCCTTCGTGTTCAAGTGCCAAGAAGCTTTGGAATAAGCTCGAGGAAATCCATGGAAACAAGAAAGAATAACCAACAAAGGTGGTGTCTTTAATGGCTCGTGAAGAGCCCAAGGTATCTTCTAACTCAAATGAATTTAATTTATATTCTTTTGATGAGTTACAAGATGTTTATAATAAGTTGTATTTGGGATTTGAGACCATGAATTCCAAATATACAAAATTAATTTTAGAACTCAAAATTGAAAATAAATAGATTTTGAAAGCAAAAGATGATTTTGAAAATCAAAATGAATTTTTGAAAAATGATTTAGAGCTTTCAAAAATCAAAATAAATAATTTAGAAAAAGAAAATTTTGGTTTAAAAGTTAAGCTTGAAAGCTTAACAAAAGAAAAAGAATTAATTTCTAAAAACAACTTATTATGTTTAAAAATGGCAAAATGCTCACATTGCCAGTTTCATGATCATTTGGAACATACTTGTCCTTTAAAGAAATGAAACGTTTTAAAATTAGACAAGCATGGGTTCCTAAGGGAACAAGGGGCATTGAAACTAACGTCCAAGGATCCAAAGCAATTTGGATACCAAAATCGAAATAAATATCTATTTTAGGTGTGTGGGAGAAATGGTGATGAAGATCAACAAATCAAAATGCTCTAGCCACACTTTTGAAAAAGGAATGGGTAACCTCTAAGCTTAATGCTTTTGTTTTTGTTATTTGGTTGCTCATTTGGATTTATGCATGCATGAGTTTTGATCTTAAATGATTATGTTTTCATTTTTCATCTCATGTATGTTAAGAAGATATTATGATGAACATTTTAATGTTTTAATGATTTTTCATAATTTTTAGTTCATCATAAAGAATTTTGGTCAAAATTGGTTTTAAATGCAAATGATATCTCTCTAACAATTGATATAAAAATTTTCAAATGCTTAACATTTTTGAAAAGTTTTATGCATATGCACTTAATTTCAACAATTGATATTGCATAAAGTATTTTAGACTTGGATATATTGAATTTCATGTGCTACTAACATGTTTGTTATTCTTTGTTGAAATTCAATTTTGTTTAAGTGTCAAGTTCTTAAAGCTAAATTTTGTTTGGAATGTATTTATTGAGGAGGAGCTTTGATTTTTCAAATGATTTTTCAAATGTTAAATTTATCACTTACTCTCCAAAGTTATTTTGAATTTTTAAAGATTAATTATTTTTTATATAACAAAAAGGGGGAGAAGTATGGTTTGGAAAATTCAATTTCTAAATGAAAAAGGGGAGCTGAACATTTTCATGTATTTTTCAACAATTGGTGTCCTTTTCATTAAATATTTTATTAAGGGGGAGTTTTGCCAAAAACAAATTTTCAAATGTTTTGTTATATCAAAAAGGGGGAGATTGTAGAACTATGTTTCGATATAACAAATTAAGGCAAAATGATTTTTGACTTGAATTGAATTTATTCAAAGTTTTAAAAGATTTCAAAAATAATTCAAAGTCCATTTAAAAGATGAATTGAGCAAAAATTACAAGTAGTACCGATACTGTTCTTTGCAGTATCGATACCACATGAATGGGTATCGATACCCTACATGTAGTATCGATACCTTAGGCAAAGGTAGTTTCGATACCATCAAGGTAGCACCGATACTACCATGAAGGCTCAAAACATTGAATGCAAAATGGTACTAATACCATGCAAGGGTATCGATACTATAGTGCAAAGTAGTACTGATACCCCTTAGGCAGTATCGATACTACAAGGCTCCAACAGCTAGCAACGACTAGTTAAATTTGAAATTAATAAAGGTAGTACCGATACCCTATGAAGGAGTATCAATACTTCTAGTTCTGGACAACCTTATTTGCAGAAAATTAATCCCCAATGGCTCCAAAACATCCCCAACGGCTATATATGACTTCAAACTCATTCCAACCTATAAAAACAAGCTGAGGACACTTGAAGAAGCAAGAGAACAACTATCCAAGCAATCAAACACAAGAGAAGAGTTTTTCATTCTTATTTTATCTTTCTCTTGTAAATATTTTTGTTCTTGTGAGCTTAATTCTTGTAAACACATACATTAGAGAGGTTTTCTTGTTTATATTTCCTTTCATTGTAAAGGGGTTTTGGTTCTAGCTGAGCCCCTAAAAAGCTAGGGAAAGGTTCTAGTTTAGCCAGTGAAAAACTAGGGAGTTTGTAAAGGTTATCTCTTTGTCTATGAAAAAAAAAAGAACAAATTAGTGAATTTATTGGAAAATCCTTGGTAAGGAGCGAAGGTTGTGGATGTAGACTTGGTTGAGAAGTCAAACCACTATAAATCGCTGTGAAAATTTTCTATCTTTCAATCTCCTTACTCCCTAAACACAAGAATGACTCAACCCCTCTTGGCGTTCCCCTTCGGTTATCGATTCGAGCTTTTCATTCTTATTTCATCTTTCTCTTGTAAATATTTTTATTCTTGTGAGCTTAATTCTTGTAAACACCTACCTTAGAAAGGTTTTCTTGTTTACATTTCCTTCCATTGTAAAGGGGTTTTGGTTCTATCTGAGCCCGTGAAAAGCTAGGGAAAGGTTCTAGTTTAGCCCGTGAAAAACTAGGGAGTTTGTAAAGATTATCTCTTTGTCCTTAAAAAGAAAAAAAAATTAGTGAATTTGTTGGAACATCCTTGGTGAAGAGATAAGGTAGTGGATGTAGACTTGGTTGAGAAGTCGAACCACTATAAATCGCTGTGCAAATTTTCTATCTTTCAATCTCCTTACTCCCTAAACACAAGAACTGACTCAACCCCTCTTGGCGCACCCCTTCGATTGTCGATTCGAGCTTCCACAAATCCCAACAGTTACCTTACTATTTTAAAACTATATATTTGAACTGTTTTGCATTTCTGAGGATACTAAATATTTTTATGAGAAAATATTCGATGTTCGTAATACTGTTTAATTGATATTTGATTTATCGCATGTTTCTGATATGATTTTTGGTTAAGGTATTTTACCTGATTTCTGAATATGGATTAATTACCGTTTTCACTCCAATACATACATGTTTATTATTGTCATTAGGGGTATTATTGGAGGAAGTATTACCATAGGCTCCTCGTATTTGTGCTCAGGATAAATGACACTGTCATTTTCGATGTCAAAATAAATTCCTTCCTCTCAATTGATAAATGAAAAAAAATGCGTAGTGAAAAGAAGGGTTGATTCCGCAGGGACTTAGAAAATTATAAATTTTTGTTTGATTTGTTTAAGCTAGGCGTGAAAGTAGTAATAGGGGGTTTTGGTGAAAAGTGATTAAGTAATAAAGAGTTTAAATAAAAGGTAATTAAAGTAAAAAAAATAAGAAAATAAAGATTGTAAATGGATATGGTAAAAACAGCCTCAAGCTTTGCTTTGACTCAATTTCCTTAGATCATCGAATTAGATTTTCCATTCGAGATTGTAACACCCCCAACCCATAACCGACCCAGATACGAATCTGAGGTGTCACATTGACTTTTCAAACTTTGACTCTTGACGAAATTCAAGGAAATTTAAAACTTTCATTAAAATAAAAGTGATTTATTTACACAAGTTTACCAAAATAAACCAAAATCGATCAGAGCATTCATAACTAACACAATCATTTACATACTATACACAATCAAAATACATACTTTATCAGTTACTTCTGATCTGATCTTCCAGCAGTACTGCTGTTTTTGCCACTCATATTTCTGCTATTCTTGGTTATTGGTACCTATGTGTAAATCATTTACACGCTAAGTCACAGACTTAGAGAGGCAAAATATAAATACATAGATATAACAATGAATTCATGAACATGCATTCTTACAATTTGATCATGACATTTCAACTTGCATGCATCTATTACAGTATAACATATATAATGATGACATGTACATATAAAGCTTATATTCTTATGCTAATTTCACTTTAATTTATCTTTGGATTGCCCATGTACATTATTGAGAATAGAAGGTACACGAGTACAATGAGGTTGTGCACAATGCTATCACCACAGCACGAATAAAATCCCACTAGGGGCACTGAATATTTGTCCCGAAGGACCACTATGTCCCGAAGGACCACTGATAATCCCTCGACCCTTGGCATGCCAATTATACCTACATCTCTCATATTAAATAACATGGGCTTAATTATAAATACATTTCTCATCCTTATATCACTTTTACACTGTCCCTGTAAACACATAAGTCACTTCATATGCACACATATGATCACTTTCATTATTTCATATACATGGATTGATTCTCTTATAATAGCATTCATTTATATAATATCATGTTAAAGCATAAATGAATCATGCATGAAATTACTATAACATTAACCCATATATAAATATGCATGTTCATGAATATGAAATAATAAGTTTAACTATAAGAGATAGACTCATCGCAAGTTTTATCGCAATACAATTCCATTTAGGATATGCACTCACCTTAGCCTTGCTTGTTTTGACTCAATCCTAATCCTTCGATTGTTTCAGAACAAGATTACATTCTATATCTACATAGTAATACATTGATACATATCAGTAGACTAATTGATATATGCTAAACTATAACTTCTTAGACTAAAAGAAAGGCTAATTTCATCTCTTAATGAAGGTATGTATCGATGCACTCTACAATGTATCGATGCTTCCTTTAACGTGTATATCGATGCACTACCTGTGCATCGGCACACAAATTACATTCGATGTTTTCTTCTTAAGGGGGTGCATCGATGCACTAATTGCATTCGATGTTTATTTATTTGAGAGTGCATTGGTACACATTGAAGATGTACCGATGCACACAGCCCAGAATTTTTCACTTTGAGCACGAAAATCACTTCATTTTCTGCTCAACACTTCATATTTCACCTCATTTTATATTCTTAACTTTTATACACCTACTTAAACTAATTAATACCCATTCAATACCTCTTAAACTTTAAAATCCAATCATCCACATAGAATTCAAGAATCTCACTCAAATTCCAACATGTTCTAAATCTAATTCTAACACTTTGTATGTCTTAATTAAGTTGATGATAAGTCAAATTTGGTCTAGAAATCTAATTACTACCTTTCTACGAAAATTTCACTTATCTACTTTCTTCCTTCAATCCTTCATATACCTTTCATCTTGTTGTTTTAAGATAAATTAAGCTTTCCTTAAGCTTAATTATCGTCTAATGATCAAAACCAAACTTAAATCTCAACTAATAAACAACTAATAAGAATTCTTACCTTTACCTTGGCTCACACGCAAAAAGAAGAAAGGAGGAGAAGAGTTATCTAGAAGCTTGGATATTTGCTTCCTCTCATACACGTGGCCTCCATATATATGTAACCAAATTTAATTACTACTTGCAACTGACCATTTTGTCCTTCAATTCCATCTTCCTTACAATTTAATCATATACCAAATTATAATATTATTCAATTATTCTACTTTAGTCACCAAATTCTAAAGTTTTACAATTTAGTCACTAACCCGGTATCGAGGATGTTACAAATCTCCCCCTTAAGAAAATTCGTCCTCGAATTTTTATTGCACAAAGAGATGGGGGTACTGATTCCTCATGTCTTCTTCACGCTCCCATATTGCTTCATATACTTTATGATTCCTCCACAAGACTTTAACCAATGGAATAGTCTTGTTCCTTAATTGCTTAACCTCTTGAGCTAAGATTTGAACATGTTCTTCCACATACGTCAAATCTGGTTGAACCTCAACTTCTTCTAGAGTTACAATATGGGAGGAATCAGATCGATATTTCTGAAGCATTAAGACATGAAAAACATTATGAATTTTCTCCATTTTAAGTGGCAACGACAGTTAATATGACACTGGTCCAACCCTCTTTACGATCTCATAGGATCCAATGAACTGAGGACTCAACTTTCCTCTTCGGTCAAACCTCAAAACCTTCTTCTATAGAGACACTTTTAAAAACACTTTATCTCTGACTTGAAATTCAATTTCTTTTCTTTTTAGGTCTGCATACGATTTCTATCTATCAGTTACAGCTTTGAGGTTATTCTGTATCACTTGAACATTTTTCTTCCACTTCCTGGATGAACTCAGGACCAAGAACTTCTCTATATTTAAGCTCGAACCAATTTATGGGCATACGACATCTTCTTCCATAAAGAGCTTCATAGGGAGCCATTTTGATGCTTGATTGATAACTATTGTTGTACGCAAATCCAGCAAGTGACAAGTATTTTTCCCACGATCCCTTGAATTCTATAACACAGGCTCTTAGCAGATCCTCCAGAATCTGGATAGTTCGCTCAGACTGTCCATCCGTCTGAGGATGGAACGCTGTACTGAAGTTAAGTCGAGTGCCTAATGCTCCATGCAAGGTCTTCCAGAATCTCGAAGTAAATCGAGGGTCCTGATCAGAAACTATGGAAACATGCACTCCATGCAATGTAATGATCTCTCTTATATATAACTTAGCATATTTATCCATGGAGAAATCAGTCCGTACTAGAATGAAATGAGATGACTTAGTCAATCTATCTACAATCACCCATATTTAATCTCTTTTGTTCAGAGTTAAAGGTAGCCCTGTTACAAAATTCATTATTGCATTCTCCCATTTCTACTGAGGAATCGACATTGGTTGCAATAATCCTGACGGAACCTGATGCCCAGCTTTGACTTGTGATACGTCAAACATTTGAATACAAATTTCGTAATGTCCCTCTTCATTCCACGCCGCCAATATCAACTCTTGAGTTCCATATACATTTTGTTTCCTCCCGGATGCATGGTCAATGGACTATAATGAGCTTCCGTTAACAAGTCTTTCTTCAACTTATCATCATCTGGAAACACTAGCCTCCCTTGATAATATAGGTTCCCATCAACCTTTATTTCATAATCAGTAACCTCTCAATTCCTTATCTGATGTAGCTTCTTTAAACACTTTCATCTCTAGCTTGTAATTCTTTAATTCGATCTAGCCATGATGGCTTGAGAGTTAATTCCGCACAGATAGCACCATCTCCACTTAACAATAGTCTGGCATCCAAAGCTCGTAAGGTTGCAAAAGTCTTTCAACTTAAGGCATCCGTTACCACATTTGCTTTTCCCGGATGGAAATTGATCACTACATCATAATCTTTTAGGAATTCCACCTATCTTATATGTCTTAAATTTAACTTATTCTGAGTCATTAAATATTTCAAACTCTTATGGTCTGTATACAAGTAGCATCATTCACCATACAAGTACTGACGCCAGATCTTAAGAGCGAACACTACTGTAGCCATCTCCAGATCGTGTGTTGGATAATTCTTTTCGTGCGGTTTTAATTGCCTCAATGCATACGCTACCACTTTTCTCTCTTGCATCAACACGTATCCCAAGCCATTATGGGACGCATCACTATACACTACGAAGTTCTTTCCAGACTCAGGTTGAACTAACACTAGGGCTTCTGTCAAAATATTCTTTAACTTTTCAAAACATTCATGGTATTCCGGAGTTCACACAAATTTTATCTCCTTCCTCAACAACTTAGTTAGGAGTAATGATGTTATCGAAAAAAATTTAACGAACCTTCTGTAATAACCAGCTAACCCCAGAAAACTCCAGACTTCTGACACATTCTTTGGAATTTCTCACTCTAAAATGGCTTTAATCTTTTGAGGATCAACTCGAATTCATTCTATAAATGCAAAATCTGTAGAACAATGTTTAAACGCAAACTATGCTCTTATTTTGACTTTTAATATACTAAAATATCATCGATAAACACCACTACAAATTGATCCAAATATGGTTGAAATATTATGTTCTTGAGATCCATAAAAACAACAGGTGTATTAGTTACTCCGAATGACATTACAATGAACTCGTAATGTCCATATCGCGTTCGAAAAGCTATCTTCGGAATATCTTTCTCTTGAATTTTCAGTTGATGGTAACCAGAACGTAAATCAATCTTCGAGAACATTGAAGCTCCCTTTAACTGATCAAATAAATCGTCAATTCGAGGGAGGGGATACTTGTTCTTGATGGTCACTTTATTGAGTTGCCTATAATCAATACAAAGATGCATAGATCCATCATTCTTTTTGACGAACAAAATCGGAGCTCCCCACAGTGAGACACTTGGTCTGATAAACCCTTTGTCCAGTAATTCTTGTAATTGGATCTTTAATTCTTGTAATTCTTTTGGAGCCATTCGGTATGGTGCCATCGCAATAGGCATTGTTCTTGGCATTATTTCAATATGAAATTCTACCTTTCTATCTGGAGGCAAACCCGGTAACTATGCAAGAAATACATTAGGAAACTCTCTGACTATAAGAATTTCTTCAATCCCCTTTTCTTTGGCTCTTACATCCAGCACATTAGCAATGAATCCCTGAAACCCTTGTAATATCAACTTCTTTGCTGACATCACTGAGATTACATTTGCTAATGGATTCTATTCTTCACTAAATACCACGACTTCTACCCTTTCCAAACTTCTCAACGTTACTCTTTTCAATCTATAATCGACATTAACATAGTAACGATATAACCAGTCCATTCCCAGTATCACATCGAATTCGTCAAAAGGTAATTCCATCAGATTAGTAGGGAATTCAATTTCCTGAATTCGAATGGGACACCCTCGACACATCATATTGACCCGAGCACTGTGCCCTAATGGATTAGTCACTATCACCTCATTGCTAGTAGCTTCTAACAGAATATTCAAATTTCTCACTAACATACTGCTAATGTAAGAATAAGTATACCCCGAATCAATCAATACAAAGACATTCTTGTCATACAGTTGAAAGGTACATGCTATAACCTCCGGGTCATCTTGATCCTCACTAGTCTTGAGATTATACACTCGAGCTGTGGAGCGTATTTCTTTTGGAGCTGAGGACTCTGATTGACTTCTTCCTCTGCCTCTACCTCTTCCTCTTCCCCTCTGAGTAGCAGAAGCAGACCTCTCTGGCTGTACAGATTCACCCGCTATCATAGGACAATCCCGAACAAAATGCCCGTGTCATCACATTTAAAGCAGGCTCTAGAAATCATTCTATATATCCCTAAATGATTCTTTCCACTATGTGGACATGGTCTGACTTGGCTCGGCTTAGATCTCCCAGATCCCACTGACTGTGTTTGTCGACCCTTAATCGGATTTGCTCCTCTCATTGAGGACTCCAATCTAGCTTGAGATCGAGAACCAACATCTCGGCCCCTTTTTGATGGTGCAGAACTCGACGACGTACCGGTTCTTTTCGATGTATAAGCTCTTGAATCTCCAAATCTTTCATTCTAAGCTCTTTTTAGAGCTTTTCCATGGTTTACCACTTCTTGAAACGAGGATAGATTTAACACAATCAAAATTTCCTTCAATCTTGGACGTAAACCTTCCACGAACCACTCACAAGCATCATTCTCTGTAGGAATAAGCTCGGCAGCAAAGCAACTCAGCTTGTTGAATTCACACTCGAATTCATACACTGTACGGTTCTATTGCTTCAAATTGATAAACTCTTGCTTCATCTGTCGGATAAATTGATCTCTAATGTATTTATGCTTGAATTCTTTTAAAAATAAGGACCAAGTTACTTGATCACTAGACATTCTCAATGTGACGTTGGTCCACCAAATCCTTGCTTGCCCTCTAAGAAAAGAAATTACTCCATCGAGTTTCTCAGCCTCGGAACAATGAAGTCCCTCAAGCATGATTTTCATGTCGTTAATCCAAAGGTCCGCATCAATAGGACCTTCTTCAGCTTCACCTCTAAACTCTGGTGCTCCCAAACCCTTCAACTCCTTTGCAACATTCATTCTCAGAGTTGAAGTAATGGAAGGTTGGAAACGTGCCAATACCGTGTCCAAAGTCTTAAAGAATACATATTGATCAGCTACAGGCACTCCAGAATACTCTTACTCTTCACCTTGCCTGGCCAGGGCAGGTGAATTACTGCTCTCAGCGGGTCTATCATCTCCTGCTTCACTTCAAGAACTACCATGTCCGGAAATCTATAAAACATAACCATATCGTTCTATTAGCAAAAGAACATACTTACTATTATATCAGATCAGAAGTTTTCACTATTTTGTTGGTATGTATACCTTATGAGACACTCTAGACTTTGGTTTATGCCGAGAATCGACTAAACATGACTCTAATACCATTAAATGTAACACCCCCAACCCGTAACCGACTCGGATATAAATCTGAGGTGTCACATTGACTTTTCAAACTGACTCTTGACGAAATTCAAGGAAATTTAAAACTTTCATTAAAATAAAAGTGGTTTATTTACATAAGTTTACCAAAATAAACCAAAATCGATCAGAGCTTTCATAACTAACACCTTTCTTACATGCCAACATACTATACACAATCAAAATACATACTTTATCAGTTACTTCTAATCTAATCTTCTAGCAGTGTTGTTGTTCTTACCACTCCTATTTTTTATATTTTTGGTTATTGGTACCTACGTGTAAATCATTTATATGCTAAGTCACAGACTTGCATGCATCTATTACACTATAACATATATGATGATGATGACATTCACATATAAAACTTATATTCTTATGCTAATTTCACTTTAATTTATCTTTGGATTGCCCATGTACATTATTGAGAACAAAGCGAGTATAATGAGGTTGTGCACAATGCTGTCACCACAACTCGAATAAAATCCCACTAGGGGCACTGAATATTTGTCCCGAAGGACCACTGATAATCCTCAACTCTTAGCATGCCAATTATACCTACATCTCTCATATTAAATAACATGGGCTTAATTATAAATACATTTCTCATCCTTATATCACTTTTACACTGTCCCTGTAAACACATAAGTCACTTCATATGCACACATATGATCACTTCCATTATTTCACTTACCTGGATTGATTCTCTTATAATAGCATTCATTCATATAATATCATGTTAAAGCATAAATGAATCATGCATGAAATTACTATAACATTAACCCATATATAAATATGCGTGTGCATGAATATGAAATAATAAGTTCAACTATAAGAGATAGACTTATCGCAAGTCTTATCTCAATACAATTCCATTTAGGATATACACTCACCTTAGCCTTGCTTGTTTTAACTCGATATTAATTCTTCGATTGTTCCGGAACAAGATTACTTTCTATATCTACATAGTAATACATTGATACATATCAGTATACTAATTGATATATGCTAAAATATCACTTCTTAGACTAAAACAAAAGCTAATTTCATATCTTAATGAAGGTATGTATCGAGGCACTTTACAGTGTATCGATGCATCCCTTAACGTGTGTATCGATGCACTACCTGTGCATCAGCACACAAATTACATTCGATGTTTTCTTCTTAATGGGGTGCATCGATGCACTCCTTATGCATCGATGCACTAATTGCATTCGATGTTTATTTATTTGAGAGTGTATCGGTACACATTAAAGTTGGACCAATGCACACAACCCAAAATTTTTCACTTTGAGCACGAAAATCACTTCATTTTCAGTTCAACACTTCATATTTCACCTCATTTTATATTCTTAACTTTTATACACCTACTTGAACTAATTAATACCCATTCAATACTTCTTAAACTTTAAAATCCAATCATCCACATAGAATTCAAGAATCTCACTCAAATTCCAACATGTTCTAAATCTAATTCTAACACTTTGTATGTCTTAATTAAGTTGATGATAAGTCAAATTTGGTGTAGAAATCTAATTACTATCTTTTTACCAAAATCTCATTTATCTACTTCATTCCTTCAATCTTTCATATACCTTTCATCTTGTTGTTTTAAGATAAATTAAGCTTTTCTTAAGCTTAATTATCATCTAATGATCAAAACCAAACTTAAATCTCAGCTAATAAACAACTAATAAAAATTCTTACCTTTACCTTGGCTCACACGCACAAAGAAGAAAGGAGGAGAAGAGTATCTAAAAGCTTGGATATTTGCTTCCTCTCATACACATGACCTCTATATAGATCTAACCAAATTTAATTATTGCTTGCAACTGACCATTTTGTCCTTCAATTCCATCTTCCTTGCAATTTAATCCTATACCAAATTACAATACTATTCAATTATTCTGCTTTAGTCACCAAATTTTAAAGTTTTATAATTTAGTCACTAACCTGGTATTGAGGATGTTACAGGGATTCACGTCGGTTACTTTGTCTACAAGGGCTATCCCCATAACTCTATTTTGTATACCAAATACCCAAGGCAATCTTTGATTCCAGCTTCGGAAATTGATCTAATCAACATCAATTGTCGTAGATCAATTGTCGTGTAAGTTCATGGTAACCGACTCGGATTGTTGCTTCTATAACCGTCAATTCTGATCTCAATTCTCTCTTGGCGAAGTTATCTTGCCAAGTGTGTTCCCAGGAAGTCGAATGTGCTTTTTATAAGTCGAATCTTCCTCCCACACATTTAATCGCAACAACAATCTAGACCAAAGTCTATCTTTGATTTTGAAAACTGTTTTAATTTTGAAAAATAAGCGCAGAGATTGAGAGAGATATTCCGAAGATTTTAAGTGCCTGTTTCAATTCTTCTGTTGGAATTAAGTCATCGCTTCAGCTCTCGGCTTATGAAAAATTTAGCTAAGCATGACAAAAGTCATGCTTAGCATATTTAAAAACAAACGTTTAAAAATAAAGTAAAAATAGAAAACTTGAAAATAAAATAAAAGATAGAATTCTTATAAAACTAGAAAGAAGAAGAAGATTGTAATCTGAGATGTTGTTTTTAGGCTTACCCCAAGAGGGTATTTATAGCCTCTCAAAGCCTAAGGATAAACAAAGAAATTAAAATAAAATAATCCTAAACATAATTATTTTTCCTAAATTCAAACTCTAAACAAGTCTCTTAATGCAACTTTGCTCATCCATCTTCCAGAAGACGCACTGAGTAGATCTTCTAGAAACTGCCGCTGACTGGACCTTCTAGAAACTGTCATGTCAGACCGCGTCGTGCCCAGATTCGTGCCCATGTCTCCACCCGTGACCAAATAATAAAAAACACAGAATGCACTCGTTTTATCACTAATTATGGAAAGTAAGGCCCTGTACGAAAATAAACATAACACAACCAAATCAGCAGCAATAAACCCACAAGATCGAAGAAATAACGAGCAAATATTAACGATTCTGAACACTCATCAAATTCCCCCTCACTTATCTCATGCTTGTCCTCAAGTATGATATAATCAAATTTTTCAAAAATTTTATTTACCGTTATTTGTCAAGTTTCACATTCAAGGAAGCAAGGTAGAGACCACAATAATTATTTAAGTCAAGAAATCAATCAATTGAACATCATAAATTGGAACAAGTCAAATGCAATTATAACATCCATTCATTCAAATTAATCTCAATGCCCATAACTCAACACCTTACTGGGATTCACTCAAATCACTCAATGTGTTTGGGGTATAGAAACGCTCAATGTCAGAATCGACACGATATTACCATAGGCCTGCAAGTAAATCAAATCTCCACTAATAATAAGAACAAGATGCATAAATCAAAGGGTCTTTTATTGGTTGTAACGAGACTTAGTTAAAGGTGTGGAAAAGACTAATCAATATGGCTAAAAATTCAAGGCAATGAACTAACAAATAACAAGTTCAAAACAGTAAGCACAACAAAATAAAAAGACAAACTAACGAACAACAAAATTCTTTTTGAAATGCATTTGATTTTTTTCTCTTTGTTGTTGTTTCATTTTCCCATTTTTTACGTCTTTTTTCTTTTCTTTTCTCCTTTTTTTCCGAACAACTTCTCTTTTTTCTTTCGAATTGCTTATTATTTCTTCCTTTTCATTTTTTTCGATGGAGTATACAATAGTTAAATTATTCACTTGCCCTGAAAAGGGTAGAAAAGAGGGATAAAATAAAAAGACTCGGGTTTATGAATATGGTGAAAACAAAGAATTGGGAATAGACTCAAAAGTGCTTAACTAGGGGAAAATGCATGGGTAGGCAATTTTAGTGAGGAAACGGAATGGTTAATCCTAAGGTGCCCAATCATTTTTAAGCATCATGTTCATGTGTAATCTCGACAGTATTTAACATAGAGGTTCTAGAATACCAATGCCAAATTCGAAACACTCAATACAACAAAATGATAGTGAAAATGATATGCTCGTAAAGGCTTAAATCTCACCAAATTGTTTTCATGCATTGATCTAATCACATTTCAACCAACAAAATCATAGAATAACACAAAAATACCAACTTGATCACAATTCATGCTATCTATTATCAAGAATATCCTAACCTTAACAATTATGTGTTCCCAAACAATCATGGCATTCCAAAATATTCAAAAAGACAAAGAAATTCAATGAAATTTCTGTAAATCTGACCAACACATACTAGCATCAAAACATAAAGATAAGCAAAGGGAAATTCAACCTACACTCTACTCCCCCTCACTTAAAGCGTTTTGCCTCAAAACGTAAAATTAAAGTGTAAGAGAAGGAATAGAGTACTCCCCGGATTTTGCTAACGTGTGCCTATCTCCTTGAAAGTGTGCTAACGTGCACCGTAGGAAATCAGTGGTATCAATACTGTCAGAGGAGTATCGATACTACTATATAGAGTAGTATCGATACTACTATATAGAGTAGTATCGATACCATTTAATGGTATTGGTGCCATTTTTAGGTTCTGTTTTCATGGTATCGATACTGCCTTAGTAGTATCGGTACTACTCTGCTTTGTACGACTTTACATTGCTCATGGGGTACAATTTTGGCACTGTTTGGATGAAAATTTTGCAAATCTTCGTCGTTTAAGTTTGAAAAACATTCGGTTCCTGCAAAATAATAATAAAAATTAAATGAAACATGCTTAATCGAAATAAAAATTAAAATTAAAAATGCAAATGTAACTGAATTAAAAACAATGGGTTGCCTCCCATGAAGCGCTTTTGTTTAACGTCATTAGCATGACGACCTGGTTCAGACTACTGGTTCTAAGAGAAATACTTCCACTTCATTCGCCTTTTCCAACTAAGAAATTCCTTATGAGAAATTTGAAAATTCTCATAAAGATTTCTTCGGATATTTCCCAATTTTAAAATCTTGTCGAAAAGAATGGCTGTCAAAACATCTTTTTTACCAAAAATTGATTTCTTCAAATGATTCCTCGATGGTGTCGACTTAATTTTTGGTGCCTGCAAAAAAAAGTAAATATTTAGTTTTTAAAGGAGTTAAGATCAAATATGAATCAGCAACTGAAATATTTTTCAACTCCCTTTTGTCATCTTTTTTATCATCCGATTTCCTATATAAATCATCAACGAAGTTAGATTCATCATCAACAAGTTCAATAACGCCAACAAAATTAATATTATGCATGTTATCCGAATATCTCATTGCTTTGTAAACATCAAATTTTACGATCTCACCGTCGAACTCCATAGTAAGAATACCGCTTCGATCGTCAATTTTTGCATTTGCCTTGCTCAGAAAGGGACGACCAAGGAGGATTTCAGAACCAATGTTGCTACGATCATTTTCCATATCAATCATGTAAAAATCAGTAGGGAAAATTAAGTCTTCTACCTCTACTAGAACATTTTCTATGAGTCCTTCAAGATAAATAATTTATTTGTCGGCGAGCTGAAGTGTAATTCTCGTCTCCTTTAAAGGCTCGGTGGAAATTAAATTATAGACAGAGAGAGGCATTACATTGATAGAGGCACTTAGATCGCACATAGCTCACTTGATTTTAACCTCGCCAATTTTAGAAGGCATTGAAAACATATCTTGGTCCTTATACTTTGGTGGAAGCGATCGTTGGAAAACTGTTGAGACGTTCTCACCTAAATTCACCTTCTCATTTTCGATAAGTCACCTTTTATTAGTGCAGAGATCTTTAAGGTATCTGGCATACCTCGGTACTTTTCGGATTACCTCAAGAAGTGGAATATTTATTTCTATTTTTCGTAATACATCCAAGATTTCTCTATCCTCTGATTGTTTGTATCTTTTAATGAATCTTTCAGAAAACGGAGGCAGAGTGACATAGGGAGATGGGGCATAATTAGTTTTCGATTCATCTTTATTCTTTTCTCGCGATTCTACGTTAAATGCTTCTTCTTCCCTCTAGGAGTTCAAATTTTCTTCTTTCTTCCGGGATCTTGCACTTACTTCCTTTGGGTCTGGTTGTTCAACAATTGTACCGCTTCGAAGCATGATGGCGCTAATATTCTCTATTGGATTCAACTCAGTTTGTGATGATAGCCTCCTTTGTGATTCTAATCTCCCCACGGTTTGAGTCAGTTGGCTCATCTGCTTGTCTATCTCTTAGAAGTGGGCTTCAGTACGAATCTGGAATTTTTCCTGGGAAAGTGTTAACCTTTCGACAATTGACTCTAATGATGTCTTCTGTGGTTGTTGTGGTGGTGGAGGTGGTCTCGCTTGATAATCTTTATTCGGCCTTAAGTTTTGAGAATAACTAAAATTCGGATGATCCATTCATCCTGGGTTGTAAGTATTGTCGTAGGGATTGTAAGTTCTCTGGGGAGGTCCTGGAAAGTTTCCAATTGCATTGACTTGAGTTGCTGCGTCATCTTGGATCAGTGGACAACCATCTGTTGGGTGATTAGGTAAAGCACATATTCCACATGATCTATTTGATCCTATCTTTCCTGCAACAAGAGAGTTTACGACTTCAGTTAATTTATCTATATTATTTTCTAAAGAATACGAACTTATCTCATGAACCCTCCGAGGAGGTTCATTATTTGCGTGGAACTGTTAGGAATTTGTGGCCATTGTGGAAATTAAGTCCCTAGCCTCAGTAGGAGTCATATTCACCAACGCTCCGCCGCTAGTAGCATCGATCATCTTCATTTCCAGTGGAGTTAATCCTTCATAAAAGTATTGAAGAAGTGTTTGTTCAGTTGACCCATGTTGTGGCAAACTAACACATAACTTTTTGAACCGCTCCCAGTAATCGTAAAGCGACTCTGCTTCAAGCTGCTTGATTCCAAGTATTCTCATTCGTAGTTTACTTACTTTCGCTGCAGGGAAAAACCTATCAAGAAAAAGACGAGTCATTTGAGCCCATGTAGTAATAGAATTAGGGGTATATAAAATAATCACTCCTTATCCGAATCGGCTATGGAAAAAGGAAAAGCTGTAAGTTTTATTTGATCCTCGGTTAGTCCCTATGGTCTCATGCTGGAGCAGACCATGTGAAATTCTGTGAAATGTTTGAGTAGATTCTCGTTTGGCAATCCGCGGAATGTAGGGAGGAGATGAATAAGGCCAGTTTTCAATTGGTATAGAGTTTCGCCTTGGGTAAAATCAATGCACAAAGGCTCTTATTCAGTGGGTGTCGCGGCTAACTCTCTAATGGAATGATCGGTCATCGAAATTGGTTCTGTGTTAACGGATTCACCTAAATTTGATTCTGATTTTGGATTTGATTGTTATCTCCTTCTTTCCCAAAGTGTCTAGACGTGAAGTCTCCTAGCTCTGGCTTCGATCTCCGGGTCGTACTCCACTAATGCGCCTGTATTAGTCCTGGTCATAAATCAAAAGCAAACAAAAAAATTAGTAACTTTGGCGAAGTCCCCGGCAACGACGCCAATTCGTTTTCGATGTCAAAATAAATTCATTCCTCTCAATTGATAAATGAAGAAAATGCGTAGTAAAGAGAAGTAAGGGTCGATTCCACAGGGACTTGGAAAATTATAAATTTCTATTCTATTTGTTTAAGCCAAGCGTGAAAGTAGTAACAGGGGGTTTTGGTGAAAAGTGATTAAGTAATAAAGAGTTTAAATAAAAGGTAATTAAAGTAAAAAAAATAAGAAAATAAAGATTGTAAATGGCTATGGTAAAAACAGCCTCAAGCTTTGCTTTGACTCAATTTCCTTAGATTATCGAATTAGATTTTCCCTTCGGGATTCATGTCAGTTACTTTGTCTACAATGGCTATCCCTGTGACTCTATTTTGTATACCAAATACCCAAGGAAATCTTTGATTCTAGCTTCGGAAATTGATCTAATCAACATCAATTGTCGTAGATTAATTACCGCTTAAGTTCATGGCTACTGACTCGGATTGTTGCGTCTATAACTGTCAATTCCAATCTCAATTCTCTCTTAGCGAAGCTATCTCGCCAAGTTTGTTCCCAGGAAGTCGAATGTGCTTTCTATAAGCCGAATCTTCCTCCCACACGTTTAATCGCAACAACAATCTAGACTAAAGTCTATCTTTGATTTTGAAAACTGTTTTGATTTTGAAAAATAAGCGCAGAGATTGAGATAGATATTTCGAAGATATTAATGGCTTGTTTCAATTCTCCCGTTGGAATTGAGTCATAGCTTCAGCTCTCGGCTTATGAAAAATTTAGCTAAGGATGACAAAAGTCATACTTAGCATATTTAAAAACAAACCTTTAAAAATAAAGTAAAAATAGAAAACTTGAAAATAAAATAAAAGAGAGAATTCTTATAAAACTAGAAAGAATAAGAAGATGGTAATCTGAGATATTGTTTTTAGGCTTACCCCAAGAGGGTATTTATAGCTTCTCAAAGCCTAAGGACAAAAAAAAGAAATTAAAATAAAATAATCCTAAAGATAATTGTTTTTCCTAAATTCAAACTCTAAACAAGTCTCCTAATACAACTCTGCTCATCCATCTTCCAGAAGACGCATTGAGTAGATCTTCTAGAAACCGCTGCTGACTAGACCTTCTAGAAACTGCCACGTCAGACCGTTTCGTGCCCAGAGTCGTGCCCATGCCTTCAGCCGTGACCAAATAATAAAAAAATACATAATGCGCTCGTTTTATCACTAATTCTGGAAAGTAAGGCCCTGCACGAAAATAAGCATAACATAACCAAATCAGCAGCAATAAACCCACAAGATCGAAGAAACAACGAGAAAATATTAACGATTATGAACACTCATCAGTAAGTCCTTACTGGGTGTGCAGGTGGGTGTATGGTTATGGGGAACCTACGCATTATGGTGATCGGAGTGATTGGATGAGGGTAGTGTTCATGTTTTTAAAACTAGTTTGATAAACTGATTTTACTGAAATATTTTATCAGTATGTTTTTATACGTTGTATGGAGCATACTGGAACTTTTAGCTCATTCTGTAAATTTTAACCTTTTCAGATAACAGCAGACCGTAAACTAGTAGACTTGGCATCAGGGGAAATGGACTACTGTTACTTTTGTAAAACAATATATTTCTATATGTCTTTCTACTATATTTTGGTGACATGTGTTACTATTGTCTTGATATATTTATATTTATGGTATTTTGATATGTATGTGTTTTTTACTGTTTTTTTAAAATAGGTATTCATGTATGTTTATTGTATAAATCCTTATTATGGATAAATTTCATAATATACTGAGACACGGATTTCAACGTTGTTTTAAATATAAAAAGAATCTCTGAATGTGATACGTGACCGCCTTGGTCTGGGCCTAACGTTCAGGCCGGGTCTAGGGGGTTACACTTCTTAAAGCTGGTCAGATTTGGGATGAATTAAGGGTTAAACACCCTAAGGTTCCATGGCATAGTCTTGTATGGTTTGCGAGGCACATACCCAAGCATGGTATTATAGTATGAATGGTCATTCTTGATAGGCTTCCTACTAGGGTGAGGCTCTTGAGGATAGGCTTAAATATTGAAAGTGACATGTGTGTGATCTGTGGTAATGAGGCGGAGGCCAGGGATCATTTGTTTTTCGGTTGTGACTTTGCTAAGGAGTTATGGGAGGGCGTACTGGCTTTGTGGGGTTTTTCACGCATCATCAATTGTTGGGAATTGGAGTTTGCTTGGGTGATGTTTCATTTCAAAGGGAAGTCCCTCCTCCTTATGATTCTCAAAATAGCTTGGGCTTGTCACTTTACAACATCTGGAAAGAGAGGAATTGCAGACATTTCAGGGGTAAGGCTCGCTCGGTGGATGTTTTTGCTTTAGATTGCTATTTCTGTGGTGAATTATGTAGCAGTTGACTCTTTTACTTGGTTAATATAAAAATTTATCCAAAAATAAATTTAAAAGAATCATATTTTTATAGAAAATATTCCTTTCACTCCAAAAAGGTATTAATAAAAATAGCAATTAATTGTTAATGACCTTACTAGAGGTAGAAAAAGAAAGAAAGAAAAAAGTACGTGTGGCAGCACTCAATAGGAACAATATTATGCATTAAATAAATAGTGAGAAGGAGAGGCAAATAAGGTGTGAAGATATGGGTGTTGTGTCCTCGGAGAATTGCAGAATCTAAACATTTAAGAAATGGGGTGGATTTGTTTGTGTTATGTCGTAATGAGTTAATGGTTGGAGATATATGCATCCTGTCTTGTCCCACAATAATACATTATTACGTTTCTCGCCTTTAGGCCTTGATCTGGGTATCACCTTTGGAGATCCATTCCTTTAAGCTATGTGGGCTAGGTTCTATGCCAACAGCACTAGATTTGATATGGATTCAATTATTCTAATTTGTTTATTTGATTCAAGATTTGAAATAGATTCAAATATGATAATTTAAATTTGACTTGAAATTTGAAATAAATCGAATTGAACTAAAATTGACTCGAATTTTAACTGTATCTTCCAAACTAAGGAGCATCCTAACCTACGAATCAATTATAGTGTACAAGATAAGATCTTTGACAAGCTCACGTGACTTGCCATAATGAAATCCAAGATCTGACAATCATACCTATTTAGTTTGTCAACCTATGAATAGTCGTAATTACATTACGTCTGACACCACCAGCTTATTTATCTTCTTCTGCCCTTTCAATCCACATATTCTGAATTATGTCTTCACCTCCCTTAGAGAACAAATGATCATCCTTACACCGATTGCGATTTTCCGTCCAACTAGAAGGGCTCAACCATCAACGATTGACATAAGCCACTTGTTCTAGTCAACAGTGATGATGATGATGTGTTTGAAGATTAAATTAATAAAATTTATAAATATGAAGAGTTAATTTATTGATCGGTTTAAAATTATGATCAAATTGATAAACTATATAAATATTAAGGATCAAATGCACTAATATATCAATTAAAAAGGTCATATAATCATTTTCGATAACTATTTAATTAACTAATTTAAAATTTAAAAACGATAATAAAATTAAAAATCTTTAAAATTAGCAAGAGATTCAATATTATTTGAAAAAGTATACAAATTTATTAATTTGGTTAGGTGTGACGTTTCTTTTATATGGGATCGATAGAGAACTGTCCAATAATCGCCATTGGTAATAAAAGGTTAAATTATGCATTTAGTTACTTAATTATTTCACAATTTTACTTTTATTATTTAATTATTTTTTAAAAATTCATATTTTTAAAGTAAAATTTCATTCATTCAAATGGTAATGACGTAAATAATTACATCATTTTAACACATTTTGTGTTGAGTTAATCGATCAACGAATCGGCCAAGAGGGGGTGAATTAGCAATAAAAATTTCGGTGGAAGCTTTTGCAGAAAATTGAAAATATTTGCACAGCGATTTAGAGTGGTTCAACTTTCTCAACCAAAGTCTACGTCCACTACCTTAGCTATCCACACTAAGGATTTTCCACAAATTCACTAATTTGTCTTTCTTTTGAGGACAAATAGTAACCTTACAACTCCATCAAGAATTATACCCCAAATTCTTGAGAACACTCTCTCCCAAAGAGAAAATTACAAATTTCGCAAACTTACAGAAAACCTCACAAGGCAAGATGTTTGCACAATTCTAGAACAAAAAAAGAACACTCAAGAATGAATACAATTGAGCACAAATGATATTCTTGAAAGCAAAATGAATATTGAATGAAAATTGGCTTGAAAATGCTCAAACAATAAGTTCAAGGCTTTCTCTTTGATTCTCTCTCAATTTTTTGTTTCTTGTTCTTGATCAATGGCTCCTGAGCTTGTTTAAATACACCTTCAATTGATTCTGAACGTTGGGGGATCATTGGTGAAGTCAATAGAGCCGTTATGGTGTAATTATCATTTAAAAATTTGTTGGGAGCGTAGGTGTATCGGTACACTCTCAAGGGTGTATCGGTACACTGTGTGTAAAATTCAAATATTTCGATCGTTGGTTGACTTAGTGTATCGATACATCCCATGTGTATCAGTACACTAATTAGGTTCGATGTTTCTCGGAGCCAGGAGTGTATCGATGCATAGTTGTGTATCGATACACAAAATGCATTCGATGTTTGGTTTGTATCGATACATCCAAGAGTGTATCGGTACATCCCTTAATAAAAATTATTTTTGGCTCGAGTAAGGTTCAAAATACTTTGTAAAAATGGTTTCAAAAATATTTTAAGACTCAAAGACAATTTTACACTTAAGTAAGGATTAAAATTGACATTTGAAAAACTTTGGAGTAATATTTTGATATTCGATTATTTTAATCGAATATATAATTCAAAATTGAATAAAATCTTAAAATTCAATTTCTCTTTATTTGTTATATCGAAACATCAAAATATTTTCAACAATCTCCCCCTTTTTGATATAACAAAACATTTTAGTAATTTTAAGATTTCCTTTGAAAATCATTTTTGAAACCAATTTTGAAAAATTACCCCCCCTTACTTTATTCTCCCCCTTTTTGTTAAATCAAAAAGACTCTAAAAACGTTTTTAAACAAGGTTTTTGAAAAATAGCCAATTGATATTTAGATAAAGTTTAAGCTGCTAAGATAACAATCAAGAGAATTATTAGCCATTAGTTCATAAACAATATTCATAATCAATGTGTAATGGTAATTGGTCATATTTAACTAATGATGGAAAAATTAATAAAACCAATATAAATTTAAACTAATCAAACCAAATTCAAACAATCAAAACCAAATATATATATATATATATAAGCATTCAAGTTCAAACATCCATATCATCCAAAATATATCAATCCAAACATCTAAAATGTTTTAACAATAATAATAAGTTCTAAGTTCAATCAACCTAAGAAAACTAAGCAAAGCAAGGTCTAATCATCCATAGGTGGATTGAGAAGAGGATAATGTGCTCGCATCTCTAGTGTAAGCGCATTTAATCGTTCGTTCATAGCTTCATTGTTTGCGCGCATCTCCCGTTGAGTTTCCAATTGTTGAGCCCCCATAGCGGTTAAATGGGACTTAATGCATGCAAACCTCAGATCAAATGAATCCAAAAACGATCAAAAATATGGAGGCATTTGATCCTCTTACTGGATCGGCTCGTCATCAGGTACATGATCGTTAATATCTCGCATAAGCTCTTGAAGCTCTGGATCATCGTCAACTGTCGGTGTTGGAGGAGCTCGTGAAGAGCTAGCTCCCGGTGTTTTCTCGGGGGATCGAACACAACGATCCTTGTCCCTGGTCCATCCCAACTTTTTCAAGGTTGTGAAATTTATTTGGTTCTTAAGCGGGATTCCTACATCAAGCAAGACCCTAAGGTTGGATTTGATAAACAAGTTGCTAAGAAGATAGCCATAAACTAAAGTTTCAACATATTTGGACGGGACATTGTTCACGGTTTCGACTAGCTCACCAAAGATGATTTGTGGCAGATTTATTTCTTATTCTTTTGGATACAATGTATCCACCAAAGGTCTAGTACTCTAAGCGTAGAATATCTACCTCCGGATGGTCTAAATCACCAAGAGATAATTAAGTGAAGAAAACGCTCGTGAAAGGTCTTTAAGGTACTTGCACTAGCATTAGCTTTATAAGGTGTTGCCACAATCTCTTTTTTGTTATCTAAACCTATGTTATCTAGTCCAAAGGTGTTTGTGATAGTTTCAGAGCCAATATAAATGAATTGACCTAGAAGATAGAATCGAATAAGTATGGTTTCAGTACGAGACTCATTTTAGATACAAACCGCATTAGAATAGAAAATACAGACTAGTTGGTGATAAACGATAGGTTTGAGGTGAAAGAGTTTATCAAATTTCCAAGAATGGAGAGTAGGAAGATATTGAAATTTCATATCAACCATTGCTTGGATAGAGAGAATACGCTCTTTTCGGATTTTGTATGACTCAAACAGATTATGGAACCTATGGTAGAGATCTTGTCTATGACCAGGCTCAATAAAACATGAGTTTAGAATGGTCATTTTCGGTTCGTTCGGGTTTGGATTTGGATTGGGATTAGGAATAGGAGGTCATTTTGGAGTTGGTTTGACGACCGACTAGAGGATGACCTAGCGCGTTTAGATATGATTAAAATCGGAATGGATAGGGTTACCTGTAATTTAAAACACATGTATGCAATATAATCAATCCCAAAACTCAATATGAGTCCGCAATATTCAAGCTTTTCTAAAATAATCCTAATGGGAAAATTTTGAAAAATATTTTGAAAACAATATTTGAAAAAATCATATTATGTATAGTTTTCATGAAAACAACCTAATTAAATCAAAAACAACAAATTTTAAACTAAAACATTTTTTTATTTCGAAAATTTAATTTTTTTTTTGAAAAATATTGTATTTTTGATGAAATTTGTTGTAGATTCTAGTTTATAATCAAAATATAAGCAATACCCGATCTCTATTTCGAACTAGAACTAATTAAAACTAGTCCTAAGTTCAAAATCAATAAATTAGTGGTTTTAGAAAATTACCTTGAAAATTTTCAGATTTGAGTGAGAATAGATGTTGTTTGCACAATTTTGTTGAATGTAACAGGATTAAGAGTTGAAGAATGAACTAAATTCGACTTAAAATCGTTGATTTGAGCAATTTAGAGAGTAGCGCGAAAGAGAGGGACAAATGACGTTGAGTGTTTAGTTTTTGGGGTTTTGATAAAAATGAAATTTTAGGGATTATAAGCCTAAAACCCGACGAGTATATCGGTACACTGCAGAGTGTATCGATACACATTCAAGAAATGCATAGGTACACTATCATAGTGTATCGATATATATCGAGGATGTATCGATACATAGATATGGATACACTGTGCACAAAAATGTTAAAATATCTATTTAAACACTCAAAATACTAAATTAATTAGCTCTAGTGGTATTGGCAACTCATATATCAAAAATTAACTATGTTCAATCAATCAAATCTATCCTTAAATTTTATTTGAACATATAATTAATTTTCACTAAAGATCATAAACTCCCCCTATCTATTAGCAGAGAATGCAATCAAAAATATTATTTTTATAAGCATTTTTCAAAAACTAATTAAAAATGTTAAAATTATTTTAAACACTAAGTCAAGGTAGGTTAGTTAAACCTAATTCTCTTCTAAATGTCCAAAATCTCTCTTTATCTAAAGGTTTTGTAAAAATATCCGCTAATTGATGCAAAGTATCAACATATTCTAGAACTATATCTCCTTTAATGACATGATCTCTAGTGAAATGATGTCTAATTTCAATGTGCTTAGTTCTAAAGTGTTGGATGAGATTTTTAGTGAGACAAATAGCACTAGTATTGTCGCACTTGATAGGAATGGTACCAACTTCAATTTCATAATCTAAAATTTATTGTTTCAGCCATAAAATTTGTGCACAACAACTACCGGCTAAATGTATTCCGCTTCAGTGGTAGATAATGCAACAAAATTTTGTTTCTTTGAAAACCATGAAATCAACATATTTCCTAGAAACTGATAAGTACCGAAGGTGCTTTTCCTATCTATTTTGTGTAACATCCTAAATCAGGGTCAGTGACTAAATTGCAAATTTTAAAAACTATGTGCTCGATTTCGAAATAAGTTAAAAGTTCATGGATTTAATTGAAGAAAGTTGATGGTAAAGTTTGGAAATAACAAGGGTATTATGGTCTTTTCTAAGAGAATATTTTTTTTATTCTCTTTTAAGGGATATAAAAACGTGGGAAAGGAGATAATTTCTCCAGAGTATTCTTCAGTCTTCTTCTTCCTCCTCTCCACCGTGAAGCCTTGTATAAGGTAAGTGGGTCTTCAGTTGGTTAATTCTTTTGTTTTAAAGCTTGTTTTAATTCTTGGGATGTTAAGAAAGATTAAAGAAAGCTTTAGGTGGCTTAAAACTCAAAGATTAGCAAGTTATGAGAAATTAAGAAAAATGAGTTTTTAAGTGAATTTTTTAAATAGAAGGAGTTAATAGATTTTGAAGTTTAATTTGACTTGTCAAGGGTTAAATTAAGAGATATGAAGTGATAGAATGGGTTTTAGAACATGTTGGAAATTTAGTGTGATTCTTGAATGCCATGTAAATGATAGAATTTTGAGTTTAAAGAAGTGATTATGGAGTAGAAATGAGTTTAAGTACGTGTATGAAAATTAGGAATATTAAAGGGAGTAAAGTATGAAGTGTTGAGCTGAAAATGAAGTGATTTTCAAGCTAAAAATATGATTTATGGGAAAGGGGAATCGGTACCCATTCAAGGGGAACCGATATCCCTTCAAACGAACAAAAATTTCCAGAATGTCATGAGGGAATCGATACCCCCATAGTAGGGAACCGATTCCCCCTAAAGGAAAATTGTGAATATTGGTTTAATAAGTTCGTTTAAGTTGGTAGTATCAAATTACAAGGTATAGGTATCTAATAATTGTCTTAAAATGTATAATTATGTAGATTCAGAGCCTAATCAAGTTCCGGAATCATTGACAAGTAAGATCGATCAAGGGGAAAGATAAGAGATTGGAATTGACTAGTGAGGCTAGGTGAGTGCATACAAGTTAGTTTATGATGTTTAACGGAAATAAGACTTGCGACAAGTCTATTTCCTATATTAGAAGGCTTGAATGTATGATCATATGCATATGTTTGATTTGGGTATATGTGATATATATTATAGTATGTATTAAATGATTTTTGTGAATGCATACAGTGTGATAAGTTATAGGAATTAATATGAATGATCTATATGATTACATGAGAATGTGAAATAGGTTATATGATAGGTGACCATACATGTTACATAGTAAATATGATCAATTATAAGAATCAAAATAATAGATTTATATGACTACAGGAGAAGGGTGATGAGTTAAATAAGATTAGACTATAGAGTAATATAAGAATAATATATTAGTGAAGGGAATTGAGTATAAATGATGATGCCAAACTATAAGATAAGTGTTATAGAGAAGAAGTATATTTAAAGAGAACTATGATATAGGATTTAAGTAAAATTTAACTAAATAAATAGATTAAACTGGTATAAATGGAAAATGAGATAAGTTAGGTAGCATATACCTAGGAGATAACATAAGATTATATGAATAAGTAGCATAAATGACATAAGGAAAACTTATGTGTTATATGATTTAAGCATTGAAATGAACAAAAGATATATTCAGGTGAAGTTATTTGGTGATATGAGTATATGCCATTATTATACGGTTTAGATGAAATACTATACATGAATAAATGTGATTGTGTGAGAAATGATAGAAACTATATGAGAACATGTATATGTGAAAGTAATCTATGTGATTATATGTTATATGAATACAAGAACCTGAGATATGTAACATGTGAATTATATGGAAATGATCTACGTGTAAGTGAACTATGTGACTATGTGATTATATGAAAATGTGATAATGAGCTATGTTCAAAAACTATGAGACTACGTGCCCATGTAATATGAATATGTGAACAAATGACATAAATGATAATGCCCATGTTATGTGTCATGAGAGCTAGGGGTATAGTTGGCATGCCAAGAGTCGAGGGTCTACGCGGTCCTTCGGGACATATATATATTCTTTGGAACATGTGTGAAGTCTTATGAGACACATACTTGATCCCTAGTATATGTATATGACTCTTAAGGAATGATATGTGGTCCTTATGGACATTATTATATGGCACTTCGGTGCATTTCTACGCGGCACTACGGTGCAATTCTACGTGGCACTTCGGTGCATTTATACGAGCTGTGGTGACAGCATTAGTGCATAACCTCTATAGACTCACATATCTATAGTTCTCACATGTGTTCATGGGCTAATAAAAATAATAAGATATATAAACTTGGTATGATTATATGTTTAGTTTGTTGTGAACTGATATATGTGCTATGATGTGATAATTAAGGATATTATGGATAAGAGTATAAAATTATAAGGACTAATGTACAAATTGATAATAATAGAAATGATTGTACATAAATATGTATGTTTTGATATAATGATATGTGTGTTTCTCGTGACATGGTACAAGTGCATATATATGTTGATGTATATGTAAATGAGTTATATGATTTGATAGCATAAAACAATCATGCATGATTAGTGGGTATGAATTTCATTATATGTATTTTTTATGCCTCACTAAGTCATCGACTTAGCGTGTGATTGTTTCACACGTAGGTTACAGAAGCGAGAAGAGAAGAGAAGAAGAATAAGACAGGTCAGCACATCCCTTACAAAATTTTAAATCAGAAAATAGAGGATTTAAATGTTTTTGGTTATTTTGAGTATAGTTGGCATGTACTAATTGGTTGAATTAGTTATGCTCTGATTGATTTTGGGTATTGTGGTCAATTTATGTAACTGAACCGCTTTTACTTTAATAAAATATTTAAATTTTCTTTGAATTTTGTCAAGAGTCAAAGTTTGAAAAGTCAATGTGACACCTCAGACTCATATCCGGGTCGGGTACGGGTTGGGGTGTTACATTTTGCATCCTCCATAATCCGCATCGGAGAAGGCATGCAAGCTAAAGCTAGAGTCTCTAGGATACCAAAATCCTAAACTAGGAGTATCCTTAAGATATCTAAAGATTCTCTTAATGGCTTTTAGATGTGATTCTTTAGGGCATTATTGAAATCTAGCACATAAGCAAACACTAAAAATAATATTCGGTCTACTTGCAGTTAGATAAAGCAAAGAACCAATCATTGACCTATATAATTTAACATCCACACATTTATTTCCTTCATATTTGTCAAGCTTTGTAGATGAGCTCATTGGAGTGGCTTGTGGTTTTCCATTTTCCAATCCAAACCTTTTTAGCATATCCTTGACATATTTTGCTTGATTGATAAAGATGTCATCTTTTCTTTGCTTGAATTGGAGTCCCAAGAAAAATGAGAGCTCCCCCATCATGCTCATCTCAAATTCACTCCGCATTAGCTTAGAAAATTCTTGCAAAGAGCATCATTAGTAGAACCAAATATTATACAATCAACATAAATTTGAATTACTAATATATCTTTACCTTTTCCCTTTAAAAACAATGTAGTGTAAACCTTCCTTTTGAAAAACCTTTTTCTATTAAAAAGTTTAACAATCTTTCATACCAAGCTCTAGGAGTTTGTTTTAAACCATAAAGTGATTTTATTAATTTAAAAACATGATATGGAAATTTTGAATCTTCAAAACCAGGAGGTTGTTCCACATACACTTGTTCTTTTATAAAACCATTTAAAAATGAACTTTTAACATCCATTTGATATAATTTAAATTCATTGAAACATGCAAATGCTAATAACATTCTAATTGTTTCCATCCTATCTACGGGAGCGTATGTTTCATCATAGTCTATGTCATCTTCTTGAGTATAGCCTTGAGCAACAAGTCTAGTCTTGTTCCTCACTATATTACCACTTTCATCAAGCTTATTCCTAAATACCCATCTAGTACCTATAATAGATTTATTGCTAGGCCTTTCAACTAATGTCCATACTTTACTTCTCTCAAATTGATTTAACTCTTCTTGCATAGCCATAATCCAATTTTCATCTTTTAATGCTTCTTGGATATTTTTAGGCTCTATGCATGAGATAAATGCAACATAATTACATATATTTCTAAGAGAATATCGAGTTGTTATTCCTTTGGATGGATCACCTATAATTTCACCATCCTTGACATAGTTGTATTCTCTTGGGTAAGAGATTTCCCTTTCTTCAATGGTTGGATTCTCGAGAACATCTTGAGTTTCCTCATCTTTCAATTCTTCCTTTGATGATGGTTCTCCAACGTCATGTCTAACATCATTTGTATTTACAATACCTACATCATCATCAACACAATAATCCTTCCTCGTAAGGAGATTATCATCGAAAACATGTATAGACTCTTCTACCACTAAAGGTTTTTTTATTAAATACTCGATAAGCTTTAGAATTTACGGAATAACCTAGAAAAATTCCTTTATCACTTTTAGCATCAAATTTGCCAAGATTGTCTTTACCGTTGTTTAAAACAAAACATTTACATCCAAAAGGATGAAAATAACTAATGTTAGGCTTTTTATTTTTGAAAAGTTCATATGGAGTTTTATTTAAAATAGGCCTAATCATTACTCGATTAATAACATGATAAGCTGTATTTGAGGCTTCCGCCCAAAATTGTTTTAGCAAATTGTTTTCACAAAGTATGGTTCTAGCAATTTCTTCTAAAGTTTGATTTTTCCTCTCAACAACTCCATTTTGTTGAGGGGTTCTAGGTGCTGAAAAATTATGGCTAATCCCATTTGAATTACAAAACTCAATAAATCCAAGATTTCCAAATTCAGTACCATGATCACTCCTAACATTAGAAATGGAGTAACATTTTTCGTTTTGGATTACTTTTGAAAACGTGATGATTTTTTCTAATGATTCATATTTAGTACTTAAGAATAGAACCCAAGTATATCTAGAATAGTCATCTACCAATACAAAGCAATATTGTTTTCCACCCAAGCTAATAGTCCTAATTGGCCCAAAAATATCTATATGGATCAATTCTAATACTCTACTAGTTGATACATCATTAATGGACTTAAAGGAAGCTCTTTTATGTTTTCCTTTAGCACAAGCATCACAGATTTTATCTTTATCAAATTTTAGCTTTGGCAGCCCTCTTACTAAATCTCCTTGAATTAGTCTTTGTAAAACACTCATGCTAGTGTGTCCTAGTCTCCTATGCCATAACCAACTATTATGTTCATCCTTAGCAACTAGATACAAGTTAGTCATATTAATAGAATCTAAAAGCACCATGTAAATGTTTCATATTCTATGACCAACAAGCATAATTCGATTAGATGCAATGTCAACAATTTTACAACCATTCGTTTCAAATAAGACATTGTATCTTTTATCGCATAATTGACTAATACTCAATAGATTATGCTTTAACACATTCACATATAATACTTTTTCTATTTGTATAGAAGAGGTATTACATATAGTACTTATACCTTCAATGTAACCTTTTGAATTGTCACCAAAGGTTACCACTCCTCCATTTTTGTCGTTAAGCTCTATAAACCGGCTCTTGTCTCCGATCATGAGTCTTGAGCATCCACTATCAAGGAAGCATGAATTTGAACTTGTATTTTGTGCCTTGTAGTCATGCTCCTTTTCCTACAAACATAGATTAATTTCTAATTTTTGGTACCCAATTTCTTTTGGGTCCATATTCATTAGTCTCTGAAATTCTAGTCCCCTTGAATATCCATTTGTGTAGGATATTTTTATCTTTAGTAGTAATGAGTTCTTTAGGAACCCATATACTTCTAACGATTTTACCATTAGAGGTTCTTTGGGGACCTCTATGATTGTTGTTTTTAAAACTTTTTCTAACAAAGTTGGATTTTGAGCTTTCTCCATTTTCAAAACGTTTTGATCCAACTTTATTGAAAGAAGCTTTAAGATCATCAATTTCTTTTTTATGATCGTCATGAACTCTTGAAAGTAAGTTATGCAAATCAATATTTTTCTTTTTAAAATCTTTGATTTTAATTTGCAATTCTTTAATTTTACTTTAATGATCATTGTTGGTCTTGGATATGAGATCATTTTCGTTTTTCAATTTTGAAATATCATTTTTGTGTTTCAAAAATAATTTCTCATAATCTGAAGCCAATCCAGTATACTCCTCTACTAACTCATCAAAAGAATAATCTTCAAAATCAAATGAGTTAGAGGTTACCTGAGAATCTTCCCCGGTGGCCATCAAACACAAGTTTACTACTTCTTGTTCCTCTTCATTTGATAATTCATCATCATCATTCCAAGTAGCCACGTGTTCCCTGTGCTTCTTCTTGGATTGACCCTTTTTCTTTAATTGCGGGCAATCATATTTGACATGCCCGGGCTTTTTGCATTCATAGCAAATGATCGGGTCCTTCTCCTTTGGTTCATTTTTAAAGCCTTCATTTCTTTTGAATTTTCTTCCTCTGTTGGGTTTCATTAATTTTCTGAACCGTTTGGCAAATAATGTCATTTCCTCGTCATCGTCATCTTCATCCAAATTACTCTCATCTTTTATGGATTTGAGAGCAACTCCAGCTTTTTTCTTCTTCTCCATCTCCTTCTTTTTCTCGTCCTTCTTCTCGAGGTCTACCTCATCTTGAATCATCATTTCATGCGTGAAGAGATAATCGATGAGTTTATCGAGAGTTAGAGACTTTAAGTTTTTAGCTTCGATAATTGTCGTCTTCTTCGATTGCCAAGCTTTAGGAAGAGAATATATTAACTTCCTCACAAGCTTCACATTTGGAATGATCTCTCCATATGATTTGAGACCATTGACAATCACGGAAAATCTATTCGTCATAGCTTTGATATCTTCATCCGGTTTCATCCTGAAATTTTCATAGTTATGAGTTAGAAGACTAATTTTAGATTCTTTTACCTCGTCTGTGCCTTCATGAGTGACTTGTAGTTTATCCCATATTTCCTTGGCGGTTGTAAAAGATGAAACTCTCTCTTATTCATCTAGTCCAAGAGCACAAAATATTATATGGATAACCTTTGAGTTGAGCTGGAACATTCTTGTCTCTTCTTCACTCCACGATCTTGAATGACTGGAAAGTATGGTGTATCCGTCTTCCACGATATTCCATGCTCCCATGTCACTTGCTTGAATGAAGTAGCTCATTCTATTATTCCAATAAGCATAATTAGCTCCACTGAAGAAATGAGGCTTGTTGATGGGCATTGAATCAAGAACGAAGTCGAAGTTTGAAGTGGAGGCCATTGATGACTTGAATATCGATATAAATCTTCCCGAATCGACTCAAGAGGTGATTAAACCTTCAAATGAGTGTAGCTTTGATACTAATTGTTGAGTTAATCGATCGACGAATCGGCCAAGAGGGGGTGAATTGGCAATAAAAATTTCGGTGGAAGCTTTTGCAGAAAATTGGAAATATTTGCACAACGATTTAGAGTGGTTCGACTTTCTCAACCAAAGTCTACGTCCACTACCTTAGCTATCCACACTAAGGATTTTCCACAAATTCACTAATTTGTCTTTCTTTTGAGGACAAAGAGTAACCTTACAACTCCCTCAAGAATTATACCTCAAATTCTTGAGAACACTTTCTCTCAAAGAGAAAATTACAAATTTCATAAACTTACAGAAAACCTCACAAGGCAAGATGTTTGTACAATTCTAGAACAAACAAAGAACACTCAAGAATGAATACAATTGGGCAAAAATTGTGTTCTTGAAAGCAAAATGAATATTGAATGAAAATTGGCTTGAAAATGCTCAAACGATATTCTCTCTCAATTTTTGTTTCTTGTTCTTGATCAATGGCTCCTGAGCTTGTTTAAATACACCTTCAATTGATTCTGAACGTTGGGGATCATTGGTAAAGTCAATAGAGTCGTTATGGTGTAATTATCATTTAAAAATATGTTGGGAGCGTAGGTGTATCGGTACACTCTCAAGGGAGTATCGGTACACTGTGTGTAAAATTCAAATATTTCGACCATTGGTTGACTTAGTGTATCGGTACATCCCATGTGTATCGATACACTAATTAGGTTCGATGTTTCTCGGAGCCAGGAGTGTATCGATGCATAGTTGTGTATCGATACACAAAATGCATTTGATGTTTGGTGTGTATCGATACATCCAAGAGTGTATCGGTACATCCCTTAATAAAAATTATTTTTGGCTCGAGTCTTTGTAAAAATGGTTTCAAAAATATTTTAAGAGTCAAACACAATTTTACACTTAAGTAAGGATTAAAATTGACTTTTGAAAAACTTTGGAGTAATATTTTGAAATTCGATTATTTTACTCGAATATATAATTCAAAATTGAATAAAATCTTAAAATTCAATTTCTCTTTATTTGTTATATCGAAACATCAAAATGTTTTCAACAGTTTGACTCATCAAAGTAAAACAAAAAAGGAATAACCCTCTATAAGACCCAATAAGCTAGAGAGTAGGGTACTGTGTTCGCCTCTCGATTGATGTACATCATCTTGAGTTCCAGATGTCTATCAAGCAATTCGCAAGCCTCGTTGAGTAATAATCCAATGACGGAAAGATCCCTTTGTTGATTCGTCAAATGATTCACAATGAAGATGTCATCTCTTTCAAAGATCACATTGGTCCAACCATTCTCAATCGTCAATCAAAATCATACCTAAATTTATGTATTTATGTTTTTGTTTAGTTTTTGTCATCTACTGTTAAAAAGTAAACAGAATTGAAGACATAACATTTTTTAATTTTTTTAAAGTACTAACATGACATTACTTTATAGTAACACGTCAATATTATTATTATTTTTTTAACGCTGACCGACTAAAACGGAATAAAATATATAATTTTAAATATAAAATAATTGAATGATTAAAACAAAATCACAAAAATAATTAGATAATTAAATACATAATTTAACCCTTTGAAAAATTGAATGCGTTATCAAACTAATATTGAGAAATAAAATAAAGTTAAAATCAACATAAATTAGCTTTATGAAAGGCCCATCGACCTACCTCTATTAGCTGGATGAAAACATACAGACGTTACCATATAAGGAAATTTGTGGTTGATTTGTGATGTTGAAAAAAATATTGATTGAATTAAGGTATCGTCGGAATTATTTCTCGAGATGATATAAATATTACAATAACTGAAATGTTACACTAACTAAGAGTCACCGAGAACGCGTCTTTCGGAGAAAAAGTCGGGAATACAATGCGTCTTTCCCATTGTTATGCTGAATCAAAAGCTTTAGTTTCTTAAATTTCTCTAAGTAACAATGATTATCTATTTCAGTAATTAGGTGTGACTTTATGATTACATATTGTCGTCCATGCGACTTCTGACAGGTATTGTAGCATTTACACTAAATCATAAAATAATTTTAATTAAACTTTATTTCAATGAATACTTTTTTTTCACAACTCTACATCAACAAATTAGCCGAAAATTGTCGCTTAACCCTTGATTCGTTCCATTCATTGCCTGTTTTAAAAATTTATTGAATACGACGTGGAAAGTTGCTATTGGATTTTATGAGTAGGACTATAAATGAGACGAGACAGATCGTGAGTTATTCGAGATCGACTCGGTTAAGGCTCGATAAATACTCAAATTAAACTCGCAAATTTTCGAGTTAAACTTCATTTCAAAATTTTTTAATCTAATCGAGTTCAGCAATAATCGAGTTCGACTCGACTCGTTTACGACTAGACTCGTTTACGGGAACAAAAACAGCGCGGTCCTCACGACAACTCACCAAGGTATGCACGCTTGATAAGAAAGGGCGTCGTTGTGATATTTATTCCCGAGAGTAAAATCTCCAATGATTTGAGAAAAGTCGGAATTAGATGATCCAAGAAAATGGTGCACAGCGCCTATGATTCCTTCCAGCTCCTCACCGGTTGTCCCAATAAAATCGACGCCATCGAATCCTACGGCTCGAAGCTGCTGCTCGGCTGCTCCGATGGATCTCTTCGAATCTACGGTTCTGATCCCTCTGACGCCGATCGATCTCCTCCGTTCGATCCCCACGCTTTGCGTAAGGAACCTTACGCGCTTCAGAGAACCGTTTCTGGGTTTTCGAAGAAGGCTCTGATTTCAATGCAAGTACTGGAATCGAGAGAGCTATTGTTATCACTGTCTGAATCGATCGCTTTTCATCGCCTCCCCAATTTGGAAACCATTGCTGTGATCACCAAAGCTAAAGGCGCTAATGTCTACTCTTGGGACGATCGTAGAGGTTTCCTTTGCTTTGCTAGGCAAAAGAGAGTCTGTATTTTCAGGCACGACGGTAATTCCATTGAATTTCTCCTCCTTTTATTTCTTTGACATTACCAATAATTTTATTTATTTTTAATTTCTCAATTTTTTTAAAGGAAGGGAATGAAAGCCAAAGTTTTTCTTTCAATGTACTATTTCTGGAGAATAAATGCTTGAATTTACTATAATCTAGAATGATTTATTAAAATTGGTTTGCCTATTGAATCATTATTTTTACTTTTAGCTAATTAAGGTTTTGCTTTTTAGCAACTCTTTTTATTAATCAAAAAGCAAACGGGATAGTTAACTATCAAACAAGCCTTATTGATGCGATCTCTTGATTTAGATTTGGTAAATTTGTTCTATATTTTCGGAATTAATTGTCATCGCCTGGTAACTGTTGAATGAAATTGATCTGAAAATTAATGTGCAGGAGGGCGAGGGTTTGTGGAGGTAAAAGATTTTGGTGTACTAGACACAGTGAAGTCTATGTCATGGTGTGGCGAGAACATATGTCTAGGTATTAGAAAGGAATACATGATACTAAATGCCACAAATGGTGCATTGTCGGAGGTGTTTTCTTCAGGGAAGATAGCGCCACCTTTGGTCGTTGCTCTTCCTTCTGGGGAACTTATTCTTGGGAAGGTAATGACTTAGTTCCATAACTTATTTACAACATCATAGATCTTTAAGCTATAGAATAACATCAAATGTGGTTCCTGCTGTCACTTAGGAAAATATCGGTGTCTTTGTGGATCAAAATGGAAAGCTTCTTCAAGCTGATAGGATATGTTGGTCAGAAGCTCCTACTGCTGTTGTCATCCAGAAACCATATGCAATAGCTCTATTTCCAAGGCGTGTTGAGGTAGGTGTGATTAAATGCTAAAGAAAGTGGGCTTTTGCTTCTATTAATATTTAAGCAGTTTCACTTATTTATTCTTTGCAGATTCGCTCTCTTCGAGTTCCTTATCCATTGATACAGAATATTGTGCTCCCTGGTGTTCGTCGTCTTATAAAAAGTAACAATGCCATTGTTGTAGCCTTAGAAAATTCTGTTCATGGACTCTTCCCTGTTCCTCTTGGTGCACAGGTATTCCTAGCATGTTTAAGAATTTTAACTTTCTCCTATGAATTTTGATCCTTCTTTTTCCTTATGCTCTAACATCAAAGTTTTCCCTAATTTGAAATGCTTTGAATATTGCATTAAAGGCATGCAACTTGCTTTGCAGATTGTCCAATTAACAGCATCCGGAAATTTTGAGGAAGCATTGGCCTTGTGTAAGCTGCTTCCACCCGAAGATGCAAGTCTTAGAGCGGCAAAGGAGGCATCAATCCATATAAGGTGGATTTTTCCTCATTAGCAGTTATTGTTATGTGCACTTTATCAAGTTTAATAAGAATTAATGAATCATTCACAAAGCTTATATTAATTTTAAAATACCACATTATCATTGTAAACCTTTTAGAAAAATTTCACATGGTCATGCTCTATTTTGTCATGAAATTATATAGAGAAAAAAAATCCGCATAAGAAACCTCTGTTTCTTACTAGGAAACTGCATTTTCCCTGGTATATAATCATTAATTTCAATAGGTTATTCAGGTTTATTGTATGTTCCTCAAGTTATACATTCTGGTTAAGTGGTTATTTTCTGCAGGTACGCTCAATATCTTTTTGAAAATGGGTCCTATGAGGAAGCAATGGAGCACTTTGTGGCATCTCAAGTAGATATTACATATGTTCTATCTTTGTATCCGTCCATTATTCTTCCCAAAACAACTGCAGTGTCAGAGCCAGTGAAGCTGGCGGACCTTTCTCTGGATGCTCCACACCTTTCAAGAGGTTCATCTGGACTGTCTGATGATCTGGAAACCTTTCTCCCACCATCAGAGTCTGATGAGAATTCTGTGCTCGAGTTCAAGAAAATGAGTCACAATACTCTCATGGCTCTTATTAAGTTCATACAGAAGAAGAGATACAGTATTGTAGAGAAGGCTGCTGCTGAGGGAACTGAAGAGGTAGTTTTAGATGCTGTTGAGGATAGTTTTACTTCGTCCAGGTTTAAGAAATCAAGTAAGGTGAGGCCAATCTCATTTTTTGTAAATGTCAATATTTTGTTACAGTGATGTTTATTTTGTCTCTATGTCAATTTATACATTAGAATTTGGCTTTTATGCAGAAGTGCATAATTGTGTGGACATAAACTGACAAAAATATTCTTAAATTCAATCCTAAAACAAGGATTAAAAAAATCTTGTAATCACTTCTGTTAATGTCCATTTTTCCCCAAATTTTCAAAAATTTTGTAACTTATTTTTATTTTGATGATCTAACACTATGCTTTGCCTCTTAGGGGCGTGGTAATGTTCCAATTAACTCAGCTGCCAGGGAGATGGCAGCTATACTGGATACAGCCCTCCTCCAAGCTCTGCTTCTTACTGGACAATCAGCAGCGGCTGTTGAATTGCTTAAAGGTCTTAATTATTGTGATGCAAAAATATGTGAGGAGATTCTTCAGAAAGGAAATCATTATGCTGCTCTTTTAGAACTTTACAGAAGCAGCTCGATGCATCGTGAGGCATTAACACTTCTACAGCAATTAGTAGAAGAGTCGAAATCAAACCAGTCGCAAGCTGAACTCATCCAAAAGTTCAGTCCCGAGGCAATTATTGAATATCTCAAGGTCAGATCAGTTAGTGGGAAACTTGCTCTTAATGCGTGTTGGGTTGGATGTGATGGATAAAGGGAGACTGAAATTTGGCCCTGACTAATATGAGAATATAATGTAATTTTGTTATGGCTTGATCTTGCAGGCCATTATCTGTTAGCATTAGGCACTTGATTTCTACTATTTGAGCACAGGAACATGATCTGATGAAACTTCTATATGCTGAATACTTTATATTGTTTACTTACAGCCCGTCTGTGGCACTGATCCCATGCTTGTACTTGAGTTCTCGATGCTTGTTCTTGAAAGCTGTCCAACACAAACCATTGAGCTTTTTTTGTCTGGAAATATTCCAGCAGACATGGTCAACTCTTATTTGAAGCAGCATGCTCCAAACATGCAGGGGAGGTACTTGGAGCTCATGCTTGCAATGAATGAAAATGGGATCTCAGGGAACCTGCAAAATGAAATGGTAAAGACTCTTTCTGTTTGCTATAAAATAACTCAGTTCAGTTGGTGTTGGTGATAGTGCCGCTGATGTTACTAGCAATGACTATTCCAGGTACAAATCTATCTTTCTGAAGTACTTGAATGGTATTCAGAACTAAGTGCTCAACAGATATGGGATGAAAAGGAATATTCTCCAACCAGGAAGAAACTTTTGTCTGCGCTGGAAAGCATCTCAGGATACAATCCTGAGGCTTTGTTGAAACGTCTTCCTCCAGATGCTCTATTTGAAGAGCGTGCGATTCTGTTGGGGAAAATGAACCAACATGAGCTTGCTTTATCACTATATGTTCATAAGGTAGTTTCTGGTTTATATGAAACGTTAAAGTTGTTGAATATTTGATTGAACTAGGGTAAATAGAATGCACTTTCTGTTAGGAAATAACTGCATAGGTATTATTTCATTGCAACCTTTTTTCTACCCCCTGCCCCCACTTTTTTTTTTTTTAAATCGCCTGTTCTTCATTGTTAATATGCTCCTAGTAAATGGATTTCTCTTGACCTTCATAGCTTCATGTACCTGAACTGGCACTGGCCTATTGTGATCGGGTTTCCGAGTCAGCTGTTCATCAACCACCGACAAAATCTTCTGGCAATATATACCTCACTCTGTTACAGATATATCTGAATCCTCAAAAAACAACCAAGAACTTTGAAAAGAGAATTACAAATTTAGTATCATCCTCAAATGCAAGCATCCCAAAGATTAGTTCAACAGCTTCATTTAAAACTAGAGGAGGACGAAAGAAAATTGCATCCATCGAAGGTGCAGAGGATATGCGTATTAGTCCCAGCAATACTGATAGTAGCAGGAGTGACGGTGATGCTGAAGAATCTAATGAGGAAGGAGGTTCTTCTATCATGCTTGATCAGGTACTTGATCTTTTGAGCCGAAGGTGGGGTAGGCTCAATGGAGCTCAGGCACTCAGACTCTTACCAAGGGAGACTAAACTACAGGTATGCCCTAAAAATCTTGAGTTGATTAGAAAGATGTGGTTGCATCTTGGTGTTTAATTTCATTGATATCTAAGTTTTTAAGTTTCCTCTGTGCGTCAGAGTACCAATTACAAACACTTCCTTAAGTTATCTGCCTTCTACCTGTAGAACTTGCTTCCATTTCTTGGACCTTTTGTGAAAAAATCCAGTGAAGCATACAGGAACTTCTCTGTTATCAAGAGCTTGAGGCAAAGTGAGAACCTACAGGTATGTAAATTGTTTAGGCACATAAAATAACTTATACTGTTTGAGATTTCCTGTTAGACTGTGTTCACGTGTGTGTTTATTCATCAATATGGTGGGCTTATTGGAAATTACTTTTTTTTATCCTCTTTCATCCAATCATGTATCTGAAATCTTATATGAAACAGGTGAAAGATGAACTTTACAACCAAAGAAAAGCTGTAGTGAAGATCTCGAGTGACAGTATGTGCTCTCTCTGCAACAAGAAACTAGGAACAAGTGTATTTGCCGTCTATCCGAATGGCACAACACTGGTCCACTTCGTTTGCTTTAGAGATTCACAAAGTATGAAAGCAGTGTCCAAAGTCTCACAACTAAGGAAGAGATGATTCTGAGAGTCTCCATACAGTTGGACGTATTGCTATTTTTCATGAAAAGATGCCGCTCAAATGCCCAGAATCAAAGCTCAGAAACAGTTTGGAGGCATTTATTCTTATTATTTATAGGACTCCTAAAACGTGAGTGGTGTGCATAATTCGGTGTCGGTAATACAGTTATGAAGTTGAAAGCAGTGGTTCAATGGTGACTAGGCCACCAGCGACCGGAATGCTTCAATTTGAGGATTCATTATTTGTGTGAATGCAGATTCTGGGACACTTATTTCCCTCTTTTTATTCTTGTTGTTTGAAGACCTTATTACAGGTACGTTCAGTCCATAATCAACATGGGTTTTGGTAGATCCGTTGCGTATGGGATTGGTGTAAAAATGATGTTCATTAGATTTGAGTTTTATCGCCTTACTGCAATCAAATATTTTAAGGGCATATTATGAATTTCATCACCCAACTTTCTTCACATCCTATTTTGATCATTAAAAATTTAAAAAAAATAATTTACTTACTGAATTTTCAATTTACTCTTATTTTGATCATTCATCTTTAAATCAGAAATGAAATGGTGATATGACAATCACATGTGTTGATGTGGATTGTCTTTTTCCGGCATGAAATTCACGTCATCCATGTAATTTTTCCTTTTTTCTTCTTAATTTTATCTTCTTTCTCTAATGAGGAAATTTTTATAGTTTTATTTGTGTCATGTTGACGTTAAAATCATCATTTTCTGGTGTCTTATTCGATCACTCAAGACACTAGCAAACTTCGTCGCATCGTCTTCTACCACTGTATTAATTTAGATATTTTTATTAAAAAATCACTTTAAAACTCATGAAATTCAACCTAAAATTCGTAAAACTATAAACCACTTTGATTTACAAGATTCGCCTTTGATCAGCATGAAATCAAAATATACAACTCATTTTCTACCCCACTTCCCCACTATTGAAATTTGGAAGATGAAATTTCCAGTCGTAACACTGATGAAGTAATTAAAATAAGAGTAAATATAAAGTTTAGTGAATAAATTAAAAAAAAATTAAACTCTAACAACCAAAATAGAACTTAGGAAAAAATTGAAAAGTGAAATTTATAATTTATCCACATTGGCGCTTCCAATGTCACAGAATTCTTCCCTCCAGTTTTAAAAGCAAGTTAATCTATGAGGGATCATTCAGAGCAAAGTCGGGGTGGATTATTATAATTTAATATTAGGGAAAAGTACATAAATGGTCCCTCGACTATTAAAAGTTACAATATAATTTTTTGATAATATGACGTTGCTTTGTTGAGTCATTCTATAATTAGAAATTATAAAATAATCATCTTACTATTCATATTTTCTAAACTCGAAATTTTTTGATAAAAAATTGATGGTTATCTGAGCTGGACGTTAACACACTGACTGATACATGATGGTCATTTGCAATTATAGGATCAGATTTTAACATATCTCAATTAGCATGTTAATGTTCAATTCAGATTGTTGTCAATTCTTTTAACGGAAAAGGAGCTTAGAACATATTAATAGTAGAGTAACTATTTTATAACTTTTAATAATCAGAAGTCTCAACAAAGTAACATTCTATAGTTGAGGGACCATTTGTGTACTTGAGCCTTAATATTAATTGCCAAATATCTATTGTATATTATATTCCTAAGTTACCCTCCTTGGCTTTCACTTACTTTTATTGACCGTTCGAGCACGTTTTTGTCTATTTATAAATTTCATGATTATTTATAAACTAAACTACCCCATTAAGTCATTAAATTATGGGGCTGAATCAATTTTGATCATCAAATTAATTTTTTAAATAATTTAGTCACTATAAGTTTAATAATTCTGCAAAATATAGCTGTGAAAGTTTTAAAATTAGTATAAAGTATACAAATGGTCATTAAACTTGTTAAAATGACTTTTTTAATCATTAAAATTTAAAACATATAAAATGATCATTAAATTTTATCAAATTATTATGGATTGGTCATTAAACTCATTGAATTATTATAAAAATTGTCATTAAATTTATTAAAAAAAATTTATAACATGTATTGATCATTTTGTAACAATTCAATAAATTTAATGATTATTTTTTAACTTTTGAAACTTCAATGACTAAAAAGATCATTTTAACAAATTAATGATCATTTGTATACTTGGCCTAATAATATATTTAATTTTTGATATTTATACTTTGAATAATATAGTTATAATTTTAATAGTTTAACAATTCTACAGATCTTACCCTTATTTATGTCTTCCATGTATAGAATATCATACATTGTATTGAAAAATGTAAATGATTTTATGTATTTATGATCAAAAGTCTTATAATAAAAAATATTTTACGTAAGAAATTTTACCAGAAAATCAATTACTGAAGAACCTAAAGTACCAATAAAGATTATTGTAAATTAGTTCAAAGAATTGTAAAAAAAAAAAGTAGTACGAAATAGCAGAGCAAAAAACGGCGCACAAAAATAGAGTTGAAATCGGGTTACTGGATTCAGAGTCCAATGTCCTGACCTCTAGACCATGGCACCACTTTTGATTGCTATAGCCATGTATTTGGTTTATTACACAATAAAATAGTAAAAGACAAAACAATAGTATTTCTTTTCTTTTCTTTCTCCTGGAAAATGACTGATATCGGTACTTCAAATCTTAAATTTTTATATTTGAAATACTCCCACGAGGTTCAAATGTTTATATTTGAGTACTTAAAAAGCTCCCAAATGAAGAATTATTATAGCATTTTAGACTGAAGCATGTAAATCCAGGATGCAACATCTTGAACCAACCAATCAAGTCCCTCAAGAAGGCCCAGTGTATGCACTGCACCCTACAATTTTCCAATGCCTTGTTTTATCCATAGCTTCTAGGTTCAGCACAACATGCACATGTCTATAACAAACCAGCATTTCAAATGAACGACTTAATGGCTAGAAAATGTGAAAAATACAATCCAAAACAAAAACTTTCGACAGCACAAAATTTGCAAAGCAACTTTGGGTTTTTCCTAAACATAGCATTCTCGGCTTCCGCAATCCAAAACTCAAGAAGTAACAAGCTGAAGAGTAGTTAATTATCAACTAGTAGCCTTCTTTAGCTATTTCAGCTGGTGTGAGAGCGCCCTTCCGTATATAGAGGGTCATTTACAAGACACTTTGCCCATTTTCAAAGTCATTATGATGATAGGTCAAAGTACACAAATGATCCTCTGACTGCAGGATACTACTTTGTTGAGTCCCCTGATTATGAAAAGTTACAAAATGGTCACCCAACTATTTATATGTTTCAATCTAGTCATTTTCTGTTAAAAAAATTGATGACTGTTTGAGTTGGACGTTAACTATTGCTTGGGATATGATAAAATCATATTTCAATGATGTCTACTGGCACAGTCGTTGCTTTTAAGTATTGGTTCGATGCCATTTCAAGTATTGGCTCGACGGTATAATGTAAACGGAGAGTCGGTCCACAAAATACAAATCAAATAATTCTGGGATCTGATTTTATCATATCCCAGTCAACAGGATAACGTCAAGCTTAGATGGCCGCCAAATTTTTAACGAAAAAGGACTAGTTTGGAACATATGAATTATCAAGTGACTATTTTGTAGCTTCCAATAATCGGAGGACTCAACAGAATAGTATCATATAATTGAAGGACCATTTTGTAACTTTTAATAGTCAGTGAACTCAAGAAAATAGTGTTCTATAGTCAGGGGACCATTTGTGTACTTTACCCAATATATAATTATTTATCATACTCACAAAGCTATAATTCCTAGGGAAGTTAAAAAAAATCTTAAAAACTCTCAACATCAATACGATATAAGGATTAAACGGCACAATTTACCGCGTCAACAATTTGATGGAATTATGAATACAATTTTTTTAAATGAACAAGAAAAGAAAACACAAAAAAGAACTCACACCATAATGATTCGTATTTCTTTCTTGTTCATGCATAACAAGGGAGGCTTACGACGATTTCCTTCTAACTTGGACGGAGAACAACATGAAGAATCATAAGAAACCATGGTGGTCGTGGAACTTGAATAAAGAGTAGGAGGAGAAATCTCGAAGAGAGATAAAGCTCTCAAAATCCCTTTCTTTTGTTTGAAAGGGACTCTCCCTTTCATACTTTGATCGTGGTTGTGCCTGGCCCCATGTGGCAGATTTTGATAGGAGGGATGATAATCATATATTGATGGTATAAGATTATGATAGAGGCGATTGCGGTAATTAGGGGCGTCAATTATCGTCTTGTACGTTGACGACTAGGTTTGCAAATATCTGGGTTTCATAGTACACAACCTTGGCAAGGGAATAACCTGAGGCAAAACGATAATTTATATAGGAATGTTGCCTTAAATAATGTTGTTTTAGGATAAAAATTAAATAATTCATTTTTTTTTATTTTACCTCGTTATCTCAATTTTACCTCTATTTGTTCTTTCTTTTTTTAATTAATACCTCTATTTTTTTTAAAAGGAAAACCCTTTTGTAGAACCCGTTTTTGTCCGGGTCTACAAAAATATTAATATATATTGATTATTTTATTAATTATTATTATTGTTGTTATTATTATTATTACTATATATTTACATTTTGCAGGCTTCACCGACCTGAAACCCGGAATCCAACTGACCCAACATGCAACCCGGATCGAGACCCGACCCATTCAACTGTTGCCACCAACTGAGCAAACCACCATGTTGCTGCCTCAATCCCAACTGCTGCTCCTGCACACCAACACGTTCACGCCATCTCTGTCAACAAGCAAGCTTCACCAAACACCTCTGCCAAACCTCACACCATCACCAATCAACAAGTCATTTTATCATTTTTGCATATAATTTTAATATAGGTATAAAATCCAATCAATCAACAACAATGTAACGGGAACCGATTATCAGCAATAAAAAATATAGTTTAGAAAAAAAAAAATTCCCTGTTCTTTCGTATTAAACAAAGCACGTCAAAATCAAAAATAAAACAAAGGGAAAAGGAAAAAAGGTTCTTACCCATTCGGTTGGTGATGTTTGTAGTGTTAGGGGTTGATTTCACCGATCCCAATGGTGAAAAGCTGCGCAAGCCTACCACGAACAATATATTAAAAAATCGGGTCGATCAGACAGTGGATGGTGGAAGATCGGATAGAAGAAGGCCAAACGATTTCGGCTAGATTCGTGGAGTTTGAGACATATTCTCACAAAACTGCCCCCAGATCAGAAACGGGGTGGTCGAGACGAACATCTCGGTGTAATTTGGTGGCCATCGACCACCGAAGGTGACCGATTTTCTCTCTCTATTTTTTTTTAAAAAATGACAAATGAAATAACAAAAAGAATAATGTTGATATTTATAGAAAATTTTAGGGGAGAAATTGCACTTTAAATCCTCCTAAGTTTGGCGTGTTTTGTAAAATAGTCACCTGTAGGGACTGTTTTTGTGATTTTTCCCATTTTTATGTTTGTTATATATTTTTAGGGTTATTTTCATTTTAGTCCCTTTATGTTTAGCGTGTTTTTACATTTAGGCCACTAGATTCATTTTATTTGCTAGTTTTGATTTAAGCTTGCATGTTCTATTTTATTTTATTTTGGTCACTTGTTATAGCATTTGTTTGTTTCAAATTGTTCCTTTAATTTTTATTATTTTTATTTAGGTCACTAATTTAGTGTATTATGATATTTTCCTTGATGCTTGACTTTGGTCAATATATTTTTAAATATTTTATTTTAGTGCTTAATATTTTTTATTGGGTTATTTTCACTTTTAATGCATGTACTATTTAATATTTTCAATTATGGGAGTCTGGTTTATTTTTATTTTGTAGTTCATCCCTTTAACTTTCTGTTTTGCTATTTTAGTCCTTTAACTTTATATTTTGGCTATTTTTGTCCTTTAAGTTTCTGATATTTCTAATTTATTCCTTTAAGTTTCCGTTAATGTCATTTTAGTTCTTTAAATTACCGAATGTACATATTTTTGTTATTTGTAATTTCATATGTAATATTTACTTGTTATGATTGATTCTTTTTACATATGTATATTTCATATGTTTTGTAATTAAATGAATGGATATGTTTGGTTCTATTTTACTGTAAATATTTTATTTCGAATGTTTTTCAAGAACACCGATTTGTAGAATGAGCGTGGAAAGCTTCACTTGGTCGAAGTGATGCGATCCGATACGACATTTTAACAAAATGTGAACTTAAAATCAACTTTATTTTGTTAATTAATTCATTTCGTGTTTTAAATTGAACAACACATTACATGTTTCTCTAAATAACAATTTATTTCACGCAAATGTCGATTCTCATTTTATATTTGATTCGCGTGTTTTAATATCAATGAGGAGGGAATATTCTTTAATTGATAAGAAATATTCGAGTTAGCTTTCCCGATGGAGGATTGCTGATTTTGATATTTTTTTTTGAGTTAAAGAATTTTCTCTAATTATTTAATTCGAAGCAAATTAATCAATATTCAATAAATGGATCATATTTTAACTTTATATTCGATTTGTAATTTCCACCACTTACAATAACGTGTAAGCGATTCAGTACTAGTTTTTGGGCGTTGCGGGGGTGCTTACCCTTCCACACATGTAACCGTCTCCCGAATCCTTTTAAAACAAATCTTTGGTAAACGCATACCAGTTTTCGTCTTAAAAAATGATTTTTCCTTAAAATTGTTTTAAAGGACATTTTTAGGTATTCGACCTACCTAACACAAAGGGCAATGGAAACTCCTTTCAATTTAATTCCAAATTCATTCCAAATCACAAATTTTCCCAAAATAAAGTGATAATCGTTTTTAAAATAATATTTAATTATTTTTCAAAAAATTGTTATGACAGTTTGGCGACTCTGCTGGAGACTTTTTTTTAGAGTCAGGTTGTAGATCTGTTGAGTTAATCGATTGATGGAAATGGCCAAGAGGGGGGTGAATTGGCAATTAAAATTTTGGTGGAAGCTTTTGCAGAAAATTGAAAATATTTGCACAACGATTTAGAGTGGTTCGACTTTCTCAACCAAAGTCTACGTCCACTACCTTAGCTATCCACACTAAGGATTTTCCAACAAATTCAATAATTTGTTCTTTCTTTTGAGGACAAAGAGTAACCTTACAACTCTCTCAAGAATTATACCTCAAATTCTTGAGCACACTCTTTTTCAAAGAGAAATACACAAATTTGCAAACTTACAAGGAAAACCTCACAAGGTAAGATGTTTGAACAATTCTAGAACACTAAAAAATAATTACAAATGAGCACAAATGGTGTTCTTGAAAGAAAAATGAATATTGAAAGGAAAATTGACTTGATTTGCACAAACTTGGTGTTTGATGCTTTCTCTCTTGTTTCTCTATAATTTATTGTTGATCAAAGGCTTCAAAACTTGTTTAAATACTCCCTCAATTGATTCTGAACGTTGGGGATCATTAATGAAGTTATTGGAGTCGTTTAAGTGTGAAAACAATTAATACAACAGCTTGGAGCATGGGGGGAACCGGTACCCCCTCATGGGGAATCGGTTTCCTAAGTGTAAAATTCAAATATTTCGACCGTTGAACAAGGGGGGAATCGGTACCCCCTGGAGGGAATCGGTTCCCTCCGAGCATACTGGAATTTCTCGGAGCAAAATCATTCAGGGGGGAATCGGTACCCCCTTGGGGGGAATCAGTTCCCTCTGGACAATCTGGAATTTTTGGCTTTGAAATGGTTCGAAATATTTTGTAAAATCGTTTTGAAATATTTTAAGTTTAAAACTTAATTTTACACTTGAGTAAGGATTAAAAATGGCATTTGAAAGATTTGGAGTAATATTTTGATATTCGAATAATTATATCGAATATACTTAGAAAATATTTTTGGAAAATCTTAAAATTCATTTAACTTAATTTGTTATATCGAAATATCAAAATGTTTTCAACAATCTCCCCCTTTTTGATATAACAAAACATTTTAGTAATTTTAAGATTTTGAAATCAAGTTTTGAAATTACTCTCCCTTACTCTAACACTTCTCCCTTTTAAAAACACAAACATTTATCCCCCTTTTTGTTAAATCAAAAAGACTTTTAAAAGATTTTAAACAAGGTTTTGAAATCATTTAGCCAATTGATAACTAAATATAGCGTAAGCTGCTAAGATCATAATCAAGAGAAAGATTAGCCATTAGTTCCATAATTCAATATTCATAAACAATGTGAAATGACGAAAATTGGTCATAATGCAACTAATATGTAAATGATGCAAAAATAAACATTAAGCTCAAAATGAAAGTGAAAATCAAACCAAATATATAAGCATGTAAGTTCAAATAGCCAATTATCCAACAAATTCAAACACCCAAAATAAAACAATCCATGAACATTAAAATGTTTCACAATTAAAAGTTCTGAGTTCGGGACGATAAACCCATTGACCCAAAGACCGAGTTTGATAAACAAATTACTAAGGAGACAACCATAAACCAAGGTTTCTATATTCTTGGAAGGAACAATGTTTATGGAAACTCACTAAAGATGATCTGTGGTAGATTAATCTTCTTTTTATGTTGGATACAAGATATCCACCATATATCTATGTTCCTAAGGGATGAGTACCTACGTCCGGATGGTCTAAACCACCAAGAGATCAAATAATAAAGAAATCTATCACAATGAGTTCTTAGGGTACTCTCACTATCCTTAGACTTATAGGGTGAATCCACAGTCTCTTTTTCATTAAACCTGAGTTATCTAGTCCAAAATGGGTAGCGATTGTGCCGGAGTCAATAAAAATGAATTGTCCTAAAAGATAGGATCGAATTCCTATAGTTTCATATCGGTGCTCGTTTTGGACACATACCATATTGGAATAGGAAAATGTGGATTAATTGATGATAAACCAAAGGTTTAAGTTTAAAGAGTTTATCAAACTTCTAGGATTTAAAAGTAGGAAGATATTGGAAGTCCATATCTTTTATAGCTTGGATCAAAGGGATACACTCTTCCCAGATTTTGTATGACTCAAAACAAGTATGGTACATATGGTATAGATCTTGTCCAAAACCAGGTACGTTGAAACAAGAGTTCATAATGGTTATATTTGGGTTATTTGGATTGGGTGGAGGAATAAGAGGTCGATTTTGACTTGAGCTACTAGACAATGTCCTAGGTCGTTTAGGATTTGACATGGTTTATGAATCAGAATAGAATATGTAACCTGCAAATTTAAACACATGTATGCAATATAATCAAACCCAAAACTCAAATGAGTCCTCAATATTTCAAGGTTCTCTAAACCGAATCATAAAGGGCAATGTTTTGAAAAACTATTTGGAAAATAATGTTTGAAAATCATAATACGTATAGTTTTTATGAAAACATAATTGAATCAAAAACATCAATTAAAACAACAATTTTTTATTTTTTTATTTCGAAATTTAAAGATAGTTTTGAAAAATTGAGTGTTTTTGACGAAATTGGTTGTAAAATTATCATATAACCAATGCCCGATGTAATGTTCATCTTAGAACTAATCAAAACTAGTCCTAAGTTCAAAAATCAATGAAATAGAGGATTTTGAAATATTACTTTGAAAATTTGGATTTTATTGTTTGCAAGGATTAGAAGTTGAAGAACGATCTAATTCCGACTTGTATTTGATGATTTTGGCAAAAATGGAGATTTAGAGAGAAAGAGAGGATGAACGACTTTTAAGAAAGAAGAGAGGTTTTGAGAGAATGGGTTTTCTGGTCGTGATATATCCAGAACCCGTGGGGGGTATCGATTCCCCTAAGGAGGGAATCGGTTCCCATTCAAAGGGGGAATCGGTTCCCTTATGGGGGTATCGATTCCCTCTTCCAAATATTTAAAAAATATGTATTTTAAACATCCAATAGTACTAAATTAATTAATCCTAGTGGTGTTGGAAACTCATATTTCGAAAATTAACTATGTTCAAACAATCAAATTTGTCATTAAACATCATTTGAACAAACAATTAGTTTTCACTAATAATCATAAACTCCCCCTAACTAATAACAAGAATGCAATAAAAAATATTATTTTAAGCATTTTTTTCATTTATTCTTAAAAGTGCTAAAAATTATTTTTAAACACTAAGTGAAGATAAGTCAGTTAAACCTAATTCTCTCCTAAGTGTCCAAAATCTTTCCTTATCTAAGGGTTCTGTAAAAATATCCGCTAATTGGTGCAAAGTATCAACAAATTCTAGAACTACATCTTCCTTAGCGACATGGTTTCTAATGAAGTGATGTCTAATTTCAATGTGCTTAGTTCTAGAGTGTTGGATGGGATTTTTAGTGAGACAAATAGAACTAGTATTGTCACACTTATAGGAATAGTACATACTTCAATTCCATAATCAAAAAGTTGTTGTTTCATCCATAAAAACTTGTGCACAACAACTACCGGCTGAAATGTATTCCGCTTCAGTGGTAGATAATGCAACACAATTTTGTTTCTTTGAAAACCAAGAAATTAACATATTTCCAAGGAATTGGCAAGTACCGGAGGTGCTTTTCCTATCTAATTTGCATCCTCCATAATCCACATCAGAGAAAAAGCATGCAAGCTAAAGCTAGAGTCTCTAGGATACCAAAGTCCTAAACTAGAAGTGTCCTTAAGGTATCTAAAGATTCTCTTAACAGCTAGTAAATGTGATTCCTTAGGGCATGATTGAAATCTAGCACATAAGCAGACACTAAACATAATGTCCGGTCTACTTGCAGTTAGATAAAGTAAAGATCCAATCATTGACCTATATAATTTAACATCTACACATTTACCTCCTTTATCTAAGTCAAGCTTTGTTGAAGAGCTCATTGGAGTGTCATGAGGTTTGCCATTTTCCAGTCCAAACTTCTTGAGCATATCTTTGACGTACTTGATTGATGAAGATGCCATCTTTTCTTTGCTTGATTTAGAGTCCCAAGAAAAATGAGAGCTCACCCATCATGCTCATCTCGAATTCACTTTGCATTAGCTTAGAAAATTCTTGGCAAAGAACATCATTAGTAGAACCAAATATTATATCATCAACATAAATTTGAACTACTAATAAATCTTTACCTTTATGCTTTAAAAACAATGTAGTGTCAACCTTCCCTTTTGAAAAACCTTTTTCAATTAAAAAGTTTGACAATCTTTCATACCAAGCTCTTGGAGCTTGTTTTAAACCATAAAGTGCTTTTGTCAATTTAAGAACATGATTTGGAAATTTTGAATCTTCAAAACCTGGAGGTTGTTTCACATACACTTCTTCTTTTATAAAACCATTTAAAAATGCACTTTTAACATCCATTTGATATAATTTAAATTCATGAAAACATGCAAATGCTAATAACATTCTAATTACTTCCATCCTAGCTACGGGAGCGTATGTTTCATCATAGTCTATGCCCTCTTCTTGAGTATACCCTTGAGCAACAAGTCTAGCCTTGTTTCTCACTATATTACCACTCTCATCAAGCTTATTCCTAAATACCCATCTAGTACCTACAATAGATTTATTACTAGGCATTTCAACTAATGTCCAAACTTTACTTCTCTCAAATTTATTTAACTCTTCTTGTATAGCCATAATCCAATGTTTATCATTTAATGATTCTTTAATATTCTTAGGCTCTATGCATAAGATAAATGCAACATAATTACAAATATTTCTAAGAGAAGATCGAGTAGTTACCCCTTTGGATGGATCACCTATAATCTCACCATCCTTGACATAGTTGTACTCTCTTGGATAAGATACTTCCCTTTATTCAATGGTTGGATTCTTGAGAGGATCATGAGGGTTCCTCATCTTTCGTTTCTTCCTTTGATGATGATTCTCCAACGTCATGTCTAACGTCATTTGTATTTATAATACCTACATCATCATTAACACAAGAATCCTTCCTCGGAAGGAGATTATCATCGAAAACAACATGTATAGACTCTTCTACAACTAAAGTTCTTTTATTAAATACTCGATAAGCTTTAGAATTTAAGGAATAACCCAGAAAAATTCCTTCATCACTTTTAGCATCAAATTTGCCAAGGTTTTCTTTACCGTTGTTTAAAACAAAACATTTACATAAAAAAATGATGAAAATAGCTAATGTTAGGCTTTTTATTTTTGAAAATTTCATATGGAGTTTTCTTTAAAATTGGCCTAATCATTACTCGATTTACAACATAACAAGCGGTATTTGTGGCTTCCGCCCAAAAATATTTTGGCAAATTGTTTTCACAAAGCATGGTTCTAGCCATTTCTTCTAAAGTTCGATTTTTCCTCTCAACAACTCCATTTTTTTGAGGGGTTCTAGGTGATGAAAAATTATGGCTAATACCATTAGAATTATAAAACTCGGTAAATCCAAGATTTTTAAATTTAGTTCCATGATCACTCCTAACACTAGTTATAGAGTAACCTTTTTCGTTTTGGATTACTTTTGAAAACGTGATGAATTTTTCTAATGCGTCATCTTTAGTACTTAAGAATAGAACCCAAGTATATCTAGAATAGTCATCTACCAAGAAAAATGCATATTGTTTTCCACCCAAGCTAGTAGTCCTAGTTGGCCCAAAAAGATCTATATGGATCAATTGTAATACTCTACTAGTTGACACATCATTAATGGATTTAAAAGAAACTCGCTTTTGTTTTCCTTTAGCACAAGCATCACAGATTTTATCATTATCAAATTTTAGTTTAGGCAGCCCTCAAACCAATTCTTCTTGAGCTAACCGTTGCAAAACACTCATACTAGCATGTCCTAGTCTCCTATGCCATAACAAATTATCATGCTCATCCCTAGCAACTAGGCACAAAATAGTCATATCAATAAAATCTAAATGCATCATGTATATATCCCTATTTTATGACCAACAAGCATAATCGAAAATAGATGCAATGTCAATCAATTTTGCAATCATTTAAAATAAAACTTTGTATCTTTTATCAAAAAAAAAAAATTCAAAAGATTATGCTTTTAACCCATTCACATATAAAACATTATGCAATGTTGATTATAGAGATTAAGAGCACATGCATAAAGTTTTTGAAAATGTTATGCATTAAAACTTTATAATATTTAAACAAAAATCTATGCATAAACATTAAGAAAAATTTCAGGTCAAAATTTTGCAAAACCAAAGTTCTTGAAAAATCGATATCAATTATTAAAGAGATATCAATTACATTTTAAAAACAATTTTGACCAAAAATTAATATGATGAACTAGAGTTTATAAAACATTACCAAAAATTACCATGTTCATCATACAATATTTATTTTTAACATACATGAGATAAAACATAATTCAACATTTTAAAACCTCATGCATGCATAAACTAAAATGAGCAACCAAATAATAAAAATATTAAGTTTAGAGATTACATATTCCCTTTTTATATGTGGCTAGAGCATCTTGAATATCATCATCTTTATCACCATTGCTCTCACACACCTACGAGAGACATTTAAGTAGATTTTGGTATCCAAATTGCTTTGGATCCTTGAACATTAGTTTCAATGCCTCTTGTTCCTTTTGGAACCCATACTTGTCTAATTTTAAATCATTTTCCTTTCTTTAAAGGACAAGTATGTTCCTTATGACCATGATAATGACAATGTGAACATATTATCATTATTGAACTAGATGAATTATTTAGAATGATCTCTTTTTCTCATGTTAAACATTCAAGCTTATCTTTCAAATTGAAATTTTCTTTTTCAATACTTTCAAATTTCATTTTTGAGAGTTCTAAATCCTTCTTCAAGATTTCTTTTTGATTTTCAAAATCCATTTTCATTTCTAGAAGAAGTTTGTTTAATTTGAAAATTTCTTTTTCAAAGTTCTCATATTTTATTTTTGAAAGCTCTAACTCCTTTCTCAATATTTCATTTTGATTTTCCAAGTCTGTTTTAGCTTTCAAAAGAAGATCATTTTTAGTAATAAATTTAGAAATCAATTTATTGTATTTGGAGTTCATGGTCTCAAACTCCGAAAATAATTTATCATAAGCATCTTGTAACTCATTAAAAGATTTTGAATTTGATATATTTGAGTTAGAAGATACCTTTGGCTCTGTGAGAGCTAATAGAGACATCACTTTTATTGGTTCTTCTTCTTCCTTGTCTCTATAGATCTCCTCAAGCTTATCCCACATTTCCGTGGCACTTGAACGAGAAGAAACTCCTTTATATACATTAGGATCAATTGCACAACACAACATGTGCATAGCCTTTGAATTTTGTTGAGCTTCCTTCCATTCTTGAACACTCCACTTCTTTGCCTTCTTAGTAGGAGATGAATATCTTTTTTTGATTATCATCCAAGCTTCCATATCAAATGCTTTGATGAATATCATCATACACCTCTTCCAATGACGATAATTTGTTCCATTGAAGTGTGGAGGCACGTCAATAGGTTTGGATTCTTCCATGGAAAATGAACCGGAATTAGACGCCATCTTTATCGATTTAACTCTTCCCGGATTGACTCAAGAGGCGATTAAACCTTCAAATGAGTGAGGCTCTGATGCCAATTGCTGAGTTAATCGATTTATGGAAATGGCCAAGAGGGGGTGAATTGGCAATTAAAATTTTGGTGGAAGCTTTTGCAGAAAATTGAAAATATTTGCACAACGATTTAGAGTGGTTTGACTTTCTCAACCAATGTCTACGTACACTACCTTAGCTATCCACGCTAAGGATTTTCCAACAAATTCACTAATTTGTTCTTTCTTTTGAGGACAAAGAGTAACCTTACAACTCCCTCAAGAATTATATCTCAAATTCTTGAGCACACTCTTTTTCAAAGAGAAATACACAAATTTGAAAACTTACAAGGAAAACCTCACAAGGTAAGATGTTTGCACAATTCTAGAACAAGAAAAGAACACTAAAAAATAATTACAAATGAGCACAAATGGTGTTCTTGAAAGAAAAATGAATATTGAAAGGAAAATTGACTTGATTTGCACAAACTTGGTGTTTAATGCTTTCTCTCTTGTTTCTCTATAATTTCTTGTTGATCAAAGGCTTCAGAACTTGTTTAGATACTCCCTCAATTGATTCTGAACGTTGGGGATCATTAATGAAGTTATTGGAGCCGTTTAAGTGTGAAAACAATTAATACAACAGGTTGGAGTGTGAGGGGAATTGGTACCCCCTCATGGGGAATCGGTTCCCTAAGTGTAAAATTCAAATATTTCGACCGTTGAACAAGGGGGGAATCGGTACCCCCTAGGGGGAATCGGTTCCCTCCGAGCATACTGGAATTTCTCAGAGCAAAACTATTCAGGGGGGAATCGGTACCCCCTTGGGGGGGAATCGGTTCCCTCTGGACAATCTGGAATTTTTGGCTTTGAAATGGTTCGAAATATTTTGTAAAATCGTTTTGAAATTATTTTAAGTTTAAAACTTAATTTTACACTTGAGTAAGGATTAAAAATGACATTTGAAAGATTTGGAGTAATATTTTGATATTCGAATAATTATATCGAATATACTTAGAAAATCTTTTTGGAAAATCTTAAAATTCATTTAACTTAATTTATTATATCGAAATATCAAAATGTTTTCAACAAGGTCGCTTACACATTGTCTTAGTGGTGGAAATTATGAGTTTGAGTCTTTAGTTAAGTTATGATCCGTTTATTGAAGTCTTTAATTGCTTCATTTTTAATTGCCATACTAATATTTGACTTTTTTATTACAGCTTTGTCAATATTTTTGTCAAGCTTTTGTGTTTCCTTTTGAGTCAAAGGTAGGTGTGCTCCTCCTCACACACATCACTTGCATTTGCATAACATAAGCTCTAGACACGAGTTTCGATCCAAATTAGTTGAGGTGAATGCTTTACTCTCATAAGAATTTATTTTTCGTATGAGTTTTAGCAAATAACCAATGGGATACATATCTTATACCTTCATAGGGATTTATTCCTCGTATGGGTATAAGGCAGTAAATCCCCTCGAATTGAACTCGTTCCGTTTGAAACCTGTAATGGGTGAGGATTGAGGGTCTGGCAACCCAAGGGAGCACCGACATCAAGGACAATTCGAGATCCTTTTTCCTACTAGAACCGAAACCATACATATAGTGAACCTAGAACGGTCACCCTAGGTATAGACATGCCGAATCTCTGCCCATCAGTAGGTACCTAAAACTAAGTGTATACAAAGGAATAACATTTCTAAACCCTTATCTTTTACTTTAAGCTCGTATAATATATTTTCTTTTAGAATAAAAACATGTGAATTAGACACCATGTGGTTAGGATTAATTTCTTGATTAGTCATTTTGGGTAGATAACATGTCCAGGTAGGAATGTTTTTTAATTAAAGCATGTTCGAGTAGATATCTTAACGAGGTAGGTGTTTTATTCATCTTTGAATAACATTTTTATCTGTATCGATTGTCTTACATGTACTAACTAATTTCTTTTCTTTTGTTTGTATACACTAATTTATTTCGTTTCTTTTGTTTGTGTCATTTTTCATCCTTCTTGACATTGCATTGCATCGTCATAACATAATGCGAAAATGTTGATCAACAAGGGGATATTCGAGAGAAATTTTTCACAAGAATAGGTGAAAGTTTTCAATCAAGCAGTCTCGTATACAGACATCCATTGAGGGTTAAAAGAAGTTGAGAGTCTTAGAATGAGGCTTGCTCAAAGATCGTGCAACATTCGAGGATGAAAGGAAGATCTGTTGATCTGAGGAATAGTCCAGCAATAGACTCTTATCTACGATCATTTCATCGCTAACCATCAAGGAGCGACGCATTGACTTCACCAACTGTAGGGGCATTAATCGAGTTGGATTGCAGAATGCTTGAGGGGTATCATTTTCGAGGACGAAGATCCGAGACAAAGCAGTGATCCATTTCAGACTCAACATCTAAGTGAAGCCATGTCTGTAAAGTGGACTGTCTTAGAATGTGAAGACTTTTATCTCTGGTAAAAAATGCTCTATGATATTCCTCGTTGGGATCAACATTTTTGCATCTGCATTTGCATCTTTTCATTTTGCATCTGTATTTTATTTTTAAGCATTTTCACATGCATCATTCATAAAAACATGAGATCAATTTGTGGAGAAGTCAATGGAAGTGATCCTGATCACGTGACCACATTGAGAATAGAAGTAAGAAGCTGAAATCAGCACGATGGAAGCTTGTTCAGCAAGTTGTAGGACTGAGCCTTCCAGGATGATCTGAGAAAGAGTCCTCGTATCCTGAGGTCTATGATGTTGATATCACGTAGGAATTTCACTGAAAATTGTAAGACACTGAAGCGCAAGATCCAGAACCTGACGAATTCAAGGGCATGGACAATCAAATATGGATGGGGGCATTGCATCTACCATTTGCATTCAGAGAGATTCTTTTGTTTGAACTCGTTTTTGTTCTGTCTTTAATATGTGCTTAAATATTTTAATCTTAATGTTTGAATTTATGTTACCTTCTATGGTTAAATAATTGAGCAAGTTTTAATCTTTAGTTCTTCAAATATCAAATGAATTAAAGATTCTTTTAATTCTTCAAGAATTATAGATTTTTGACATATGACAAGATTACACCTTTCTTATCCCGTCTAAAACCCAAAATAAAATCTCTTGATTTTTTTACTCGAAATAATTACTGGTCACTACCAAAGAACCAAGTTTTTATATTCCCTCTCTTTGATACCTTGAAACATTCTTTTCGACCTTAAAACATTGCATCTATCCTTTCGATACAAAAAAGTCATACACGTACTTTTCTTTGAGCCAATAAAGTCACCATCGTCTTCTTAGACGTCAAACCAACATTTTTCTACCAATAAGACCTACAGACATTGAGTACAAGATGTTCACTTGAACATGATCCTTCCTAAAAGAAAACAACATGGGGCATCTCACATCATTTTTATGAAGATGAGTTTGTACAATTGAGGCATGCTGAGAGCAATAAGAAGAAAAAATTAATTCAAAATAATTCTATCATGCATTAATTATATTGTTTTCATGTGAATAAAAATTAATCCTGAAAATATATCCCCCTGGGGATACCTCGTCAGCGAGGAATTCTGTGTATGAAATGATGAATGTCTTTCTTTCATTATCCCTTCACAACAGGAGAAAATATATATCCCTTGTGTCCCCATTGAGCCTGAACGATATTTTCTTCTGATTCAACCCTAACTAAGGATCACCCTCCATATTGGGGGCAAGATGAAGGAAATCTGCTCGCATGAGTGAAGACATTGATTTAGATAAGATGCCAAAAGGTGAACCAAATGTCAAGTGTGAAGATCCAATCAAAACAGAGAGAAAAGAAGAAAAGGGAAAAAAACAAAGAGTAAATAAGGAAAAAATCAAGGAAAAAGGGCAAAGAAAAAGCAAATGAAAGAGCAAAGAAAAAAAAACAAAAAACAAAGAAAAAGAAGACAAGAAGTACAAGTAAGGATTCCTTCGACTCAAATGACGCATCAAGCTTCAAACTGTGAGATTGATCAAGTACAATCACTCCGAAATCACTTCACTAGAAGATCATAGAACATCTAGAGAAAATAAAGAACATATATGAGCAGATCCAAATTGAGCAAGACAAGATTGAAAGAGTCATAATGAATTGATCATTGGTTCAATAACCCTTAAACACTTGTTTGAGACTATTTAACCATTTCTTTCATAACCAGGAACCATGACCTACATTATGTGTCTTAAAAGTCTCTTCTAATCATACATGAATTTTTAAACAGAAGAGATTATCTTCAGATTTCATCTCTCCCATCAGGTTTAATCTTTTATTTACAAAAGGTTTTCTAAAATCTTTAATGCATGATGAAGAAAAATAACAAAGGGGGGTTCAAGACGTAAATCCTGAATAATGTCTTGAAACCAAAGGAGGATTCGAGTTGAAAACCTGAAAAGGCGGCTCGAATACGAAGATGGTGCAACTATTGAATAGAAGGCGATCGCATAAATTTCTTGATGAGGCATCGCACAACCCGAATAAGATCATGAGAGTTGGGAGTCGGAGAACACTTCCAATAAATGAGTACAGAAACTACTCCATCAGATCAGTGACCATCAAAGAAACAAGAATGCCAAACCTTTGACCAAACACAATAACTTGAGACTTTTTTTTATCATTTTCTTACTTAATCATTTCTCAAAGATAGCATTGATCTTGACACTTGTCTAATGGCTATAATTTATTGAAGGATTAACAGTGTAATTAATTCTTTGATATCCAATGAACTCTTGTTTTATGAGTTGTAAATTGTGAAACCTCGAACGGGCAATATTTTCAAATTTTTTATTATATATTTTTCAAAACTCTTTTAATTGATATTTTCATACTTTTGAATGAAAATACAAGAAGAAAAAAAAACGTTTTTCAAACAAGACAATCTCTCTGGAGTGGATCTTGGTAGCTGATATGTGGCTCTCAGACATGAAGCTCATGCTTAAAATCAATGTTAAAGCAATCAACATCGAATATTGGAGCATCTTTGAAGCAATCAATATCGAATATTGGAGCATTTTTGGGGATTCAACATCCTAATGCGAACGATCAGATCTTCTGAAGGCCTTTCCTCCACCAGCAAGAACAAGAAGATTATCAATATCCTTTGAATTGTTTCTCTTGAAAAAAATATCTTTGAGTCTTTTTCTCTCTACACAAATTTTTGTCTCTTGAGACAATTTCTTTTTAGAAAAAAATCTTTGAGTTTGTTTCCTTTGAAACAAAGCACATATCTTTGAGTCGTTTCCCTTGAAACGAATTGTCTCTTTTGAGACAACTTCTCTTGAAGCATCATCTGTGAGTCGGTTTCCCTTGAAACCATTATCCCTATAGATGGGCTACCGTCCTCATCGCGTAGGAACAGTGTCATCCCCCGACCAGACCTCCTCATCACGTAGGAACTATGCTATCACCCTCCCTAAAGATGATAAGAACTCTTCATCAGTTATGAGTTGTGTCATCCCCCGACTAGACCTCCTCATCACGTAGGAGTTGTGTCAACCTTGATAACCAACCGTCCTCATTGTGTAGGAACCGTGTTATCACCCTCCCTAAAGATGGCCAGAACTCTTCATCACGTATGAGTCGTGTCATCCCCCGACCAGATCTCCTCATCACGTAGGAGCCGTGTCACCCTGATAATCAGTCATCCCCATCGCGTAGGAACCGTGTTATCACCATTCTTAAAGATGACCAGAACTCTTCATCACGTATGAGTTGTGTCATCCCTCGACCATATCTCCTCATCACGTAGGAGACGTGTCATCCTCATCACGTAGGAATCATGTTATCATCCCTAAGGATGGTTTGTCATTCTCATCGCGTAGGAACCGTGTCATCCCCGACCAGACCACCTCATCATGTAGGAGCCGTTTCACCCCTAGATAACCAGCCATCCTCATCGCATAGGAACCGTGTTATCACCCCTCCTAAAGATGGCCAGAACTCTTCATCGCGTATGAGCTGTGTCGTCCCCCAACACCAAACATATCAAATTTAAAAAAAAAAAAAGAACCGGACAAAAACTGGTTGTCTTTTTCGTCTTTGCCCTATTCTTGTTAACATAAGAATGTGCAAAGAGGGGCAGCTGTAGACACCCGTTTTTGTCCGGGTCTACAAAAATATTAATATATATTAATTAGTTTATTATTAATTATTATTATTATTGTTATTATTATTAATATTATAAATTTACATTTTGCAGGCTTCACCGAAGCCCAATTACAAGACTCAAACACGGAACCCAACTGACCCAATATGAACCTGAATCCAGGTCTGACCCGAGACTCGACCCGTTCAACTGTTGCCACCAACTGAGTAGGCCACCATGCTGTTGCCTCAATCCCAACTGCTGCTTCTGCACACCAACACGTTCACGCCATCTCTGCCAACAAGCAAGCTTCACCAAACACCTCTGCCAAACCTCACATCATCACCAATCAACGAGCCATTTTATCATTTTTGCATATAATTTTGTAATGGGTATAAAACCCAATCAATCAACAACAATGTAACCAGAACCGATTATCAGCAATAAAAAAGTACACTTTAGAGAAAAAAAATCCCATGTTATTTCGTATTAAACAAAGCACATCAAAATAAAAAATAAAACAAACGAAAAAGGAAAAAGGGTTCTTATCCATTCAGTTGGCAATGTTTGCGGTGTTCGGGGGCTGATTTCACCGATCCCAACAGTGAAAAGCTGTGCAAGCCAAACAAGAACAACATATTAAAAAATCAAGTCGATCAGACGACAGACGATGGCGGATCGGAGAGAAGAATGCCGAATGATTTTGGCTAGATTCGTGGAGTTTAGGGTCGATTCTCGCGAAACCGACCCCAGATCAAAAACGGGGCCATCGGCCACTGGAGGTGGCGGTGGCCGGTGGGTGGTAAGCACCGATGGTGACCAATTTTTAGAGAGAAAATTTTTTTAAAAATGACAAATGAAATAATAATAAAAAAGAAAGAAAAATGTTGATATTTATAGAAAACTTTAGGGGGAAATTGATCTTGAAATCCCCCTAAGTTTAGCGTGTTTTGTAAAATAGTCACCTGTAGGATTGTTTTTGTGCTTTTCCCATTTTTATTTATGTTATATATTTTTAGGGTTATTTTCAGTTTAATCCCTTTATGTTTAGCGTGTTTTTACATTTAGGTTCCTAGATTCATTTTATTTGCTAGTTTCGATTTAAGCTTGCATGTTCTATTTTATTTTATTCTGGTCACTTGTTATAGTATTTGTTTGTTTCGAATTGTTCCTTTAATTGTTATTATTTTTATTTAGGTCACTGATTTAGTGTGTTATGATATTTTCCTTGATGTTCGACTTTGGTCAATATATTTGTAAATCTTTTATTTTAGTCCTTAATATGTTTATGGGTTATTTTCACTTTTAATACATGTACTATTTAATATTTTTAATTATGGGAGTCTGGTTTATTTTTATTTAGTAGTTCATCCCTTTAACTTTCTAGTTTGCTATTTTAGTCCTTTAACATTTTGTTTTGGCTATTTTAGTCCTTTAAGTTTCTATTTTTGCTATTTTATTCCTTTAAGTTTATGTTAATGTCCTTTTAGTCCCTTAAATTACCGAATGTGCCTATTTTTGTTATTTGTAATTTGATATGTAATATTTACTTGTTATGATTGATTCTTTTTACATATGTATATATTTAATATGTTTTGTAATTAAATGAATGGATATGTTTGGTTCTATTTTACTGTAAATATTTTATTTCGAATGTTTTTCAAGAACATCGATTTGTAGAATGAACGTGGAAAGCTTCACTTGGTCGAAGTCATGCGATTCGATACGACATTTTAACAAAATGTGAACTTGAAATCAACTTTATTTTGTTAATTAATTCATTTCATGTTTTAAATCGAACAACGCATTGCATGTTTCTCTAAATAACAATTTATTTCACGCAAATACCGATTCTCCATTTTATATTTGATTCATGTTTTTTAATATCAATGAGGATGGAATATTCTTTAACTTATAAGAAATATTCGAGTTAGCTTTCCCGACGGAGGATTGCTAATTTTGATATTTCTTTTCGAGTTAAAGAATTTTCTCTAATTAATTAATTCGAAGCAAATTAATCAATGTTCGATAAATGGATCGTATTTTAACTTTATATTCGATTTTAATTTCCACCACTTATAATAACGTGTAAGCGATTCAATACTAGTTTTGGGGCTTTGTGGGGGTGCTTACCCTTCCCCACACGTAACCAACTCCTGAATCCTTTTAAAACAAATATTTGGTAAACACATATCAGTTTTCGTCTTAAAAAATGATTTTTCCTTAAAATTGTTTTAAAAGACGTTTTTAGGTATTCTACATACCTAACCCAAAGGTCGATGGCGACTCCTTTCAATTTAATTCCAAATCACCAATTTTCCAAAATAAAGTCATAATCATTTTTTAAAATAATATTTAATTGTTTTTCAAAAAATGGTTATGACACCTTTCTTTTTATCTTCACATTTTTGTCTAAAATTGTCTTGGTGATTAGTTAGTGATATGGAGTTTAACATAGAATTAATTGCATCATATGTCCTTAAAGTATAATTCTTATTTCATATTAATCTTTTTTTATTGAAAGGTAAAAGAGCCTCGTTAAAAATCTCCTCTTAGTTAAGATAGGGGGAAAGAGTGCCGAAAGTTTTATTAATATCAAAATATCATGTTCAATACAACAATACATATTAAAAACCTAAAATTAGCAAAACGGCAACTCCAAATTACGTCCAGCAGAAATAACCATCCTTAAACTTTTAATATTTTAATTTCATCCCAAAACTATGATAATAATTCTAAATTAGTCTTCAAACTTTTGAATATTTTAATTTCATCCCTAAACTATGACATTCATTCTAAATTGGTCCCCCAAACTTTTTGAACATTCCAACTTCATCACAAACTATACGTATATGCTAATCGCATCCCTTGTTAATAAAATCGTTAGGCCAAATTATATTATTATATGTTTGAAATACAAAATTTAAATTAAACTATGGTTGAAATTAATTACATATTTGGATGAAATTGAAATATTCAAAAGTTTGGGGATGAAATTAGAATGTTCAAAAGTTTAAGAATTAATTTAGAATGAGAGTCATAGTTTAAGGATGAAATTGAAACAATTAAAAGTTTAAAGATCAATTTAAAATAAAGGTTACAATTTAGGGATATATGATGCAATTAACTCTTTAACATATATGTGAGTATTCAATTGACTCGAGTCAGGTGGAGTCAAAAATTTTTGAATTAGTTAAGTTGACAAGTCTTATTTTATAACTCAAGTTTTATTTGAATTTTTTTAGTCGAGTTTATGAAATCTGAGTCGAGTCAAATTGTTCAAGTTTCTATTCAAATTTAATTGTAAATATTTGTAATTTTAAGATTTTAATTGATTCTTATTTAAGCAATATATATATATATTTCATATGTGATATACATATATATTATATTGAGTCGAGAAACTCGATTTTGAACTTAAAAGTCAATTTTTAATTACTAAAAATTTTGAATTATTCAAATCTTATTTTATAACTAAAAATTTATTTAATTTCTTAAAAATAAAATTTATTAAATTAAAGTCTAACTTTTCACGTAAAGTCAAATTAAAAAAATTAGTTTTTAAAAATATAATCTTGTTCACTCCTAATTTAATATATACACTTGTGGTCTATAAATAAATATATTTAGTGTTTCATATTTAACTAGCATAACATTACGATTGAGCACGAACCAAACGACCTCAATGGTAAAAGAATTATTATTCCTTGAGATCTCAATTTCAAACATCATGAATACAAAAATATGAACGTGTTAATATCCCTTTCATTTATATTTTAACTATTTAATCTTTTTCTTAATAAAACGTAACAAGAATTTATCCTAGAAAAATATAAAAAAAAAAAAGCATTACTAAAGCTAAGCAAAATATAAAACCATAACACCATTTTCTCGAATAAAATACACCCCTTCAATTGGTCCTTTTTTTAACCATTGTCCTGAAATTACATTAGCATTTTACAAAGGTGAAAGGTAAATTCTAGAAATGAAAACCACAAAATATAATACCACAAAAGTTGAGGGTTTTGCTCTCTATCTGTTAGCCAAGGCAGCGCCTCTGGAGGTTGGTAATCTTCGCTGCAAATGTTGAATGGTTCCCTTCTGCGCTGTCCCATCTGTTTCACCAGCTAAGCCTCTAGCATTATTCTAAATCATTTTTCAAGCCTGGGAGCCTTGAGCAAATAAACATCTCTCACAAATCCTTTCCCTAATTCACCTACATTTCTCAACAAATCAACTGGATACTTTCCATCCATCTCTTCCTCTTCTCGTTCTCGTTTCTTCCGAAAGTAAAATGTATATATCAGTAATCAGTACAATTTGAAGACCATTTTACATCACAAAATATTTCCAGTAGAAATTCAATGCATTGTTAATCATACCTTTGAACGTTCCCATGTTAGACCAATCGCATCGCCTCCCAATGAATCATACCATAACGTCAATCTGTTGGAGAACTCTTTCTACAGATATAAAAAGATATGTAAGCACAAAAGGCCAATGCTGCTAAGATTGACATCAAAGCTTTTTTGCTTAAATAATTACCTCTACATCTCCTACAAAGCACCTTAGTGGATCAAAGTTTACCATTTGCTTGGTTTTTATTTGCTCTAAGCTACAGTTCATATCAGCAGGCAATAGGAAAGGGTGGAAAGAATTGCTAGCACTGCCATGAGCAACATGCCGACCTGAACAAATCATTATTTATATTAATAACAATAACACGAGAAGTAATTGGTAAAAAGAAAAGGAAGATAGTGGCGAAAACTGAAGACCTTTTCCTCCTATGAGTATACCTTGGTCCAGTTCAGATGTGAAGAGGAGACGTTTTGGGTAAGGTAATCTATCTCCGTGGAGAAGAATAACAGCATCATAAAGGCTCAGCGGAGTTCGGAAAAGGCACTGCAGGCCAAAATGGCCGATATAAGTAATAGGTCTAGGAACATGATAGCAGAAAAACAGGAATTAAATACTAAAAGTCGACAAGTGTGTATAGTGCACCTCCCATTCATGGGGATCAGTCTGATTTTGCAGGATGAGTTTTGTCAAAAAGTTAGCACTGCTTCGAGAATAAGCCACCAACCTTTTAAGCTCCTTTTGCATCAGAAAAAGGCATCAGTTAAACGATATAGGCAGTTTTACTAGTAGTAGTATTAAATCCTCAAGGTAGATAGAGTTAAATGGAAAAGCTCCAATCAAAGGGTTCACTAACCAGTGGATTTGGTGAGCATCTGGTCCAAGCTTCAGATGACTTGTCATAAGCAGTAGCCAGGAACATGGCCTTGCTTCCAATTTGGGTGTTTTCTTTGTAAGCTTTTCTACTTTGAGTGAAGTGATCCTAGACAAGCAGGCATATAAATTAGTGACCACTTAATAAAAATGAACAATATCATATAAACATATACTCTTAATTATTAATCATTTTATGAAATGTAGAACTTACATCAATCTCTTTCTCATCATTTTGGCTCAGATCACCATTTATATCAACAATCAACGTAGAAAAAGTCCAATCATATTCTGCTAGTAGTCGCAAGAACCTGATATTCAACATAAAAGAAAAGAAGGTAAAGGGAACATTAATTGTCAGTTTATGCAGAGCCCATCACTAAAGTTTTGATATTGTTGCTGAATCAATCGACAGCAGAGATCCGTGTAAGTCAATTGTCAACACATTTAAAAAGTAGGATACATCGTAATCATTTTATATTTTTAGTAAGTGAGACTTTAAGATCTTGCAATAGCAAGTCCCATATAAATCAAAACTAGAAATCCATACTCTACCAAAGGTGAATTACACAACACCATGTATTTAAGAAAGTAAAGCACAGATTCATCAGCATTAAATGTTTTGAGGAACAAGAAAGATTCTTATTAAATGAAACATCACAATGAAAGACAGAAATTAACCTTAAAAATCCAGTGATCCGAGAACAGGGCACATCAAATGGGAGAGGCTTCAGAAAGAGGTGGGCAACCAATAGTTCCACAGCCTCTTCTGCCAAGCAAGCCGAAAAAAGATGAGAAGCAAGCCACCGTTTTGCAAGCCTTCACAAACAGAACCAGATAATAAATTTTGATAATTAAAATCCAAAAGAAATGATTCAACAAACTAAAACAAGTCAAATTGGCACCTAACAACCGGCCCAAATATTGGGTAACGAAACTGTAATCCATTAACCATGCTTGCATGTTGACTACGAACAAAAAGCATTTTATCAGCAGCTGAAACCCTCTTCGTTTGATCATGCCCAACTACAAAGAAATGAATTCTGTAAATTCTAGAATGACAATAGTTCAAGAAGAAACAATTCATATATCAAGGTGAGAGCTCATACTTTCTTTGCCCACCAGACTTAGGCCTCTCTCATGCAAAATTCTAAGGCGAAATGCATATCCATCCATGAAAACATCCACATCTTCCTCAGAAGCAATGCATGTCATCCCCCAGTTATCCTGGAGACTGCCATAAGACTCATTAACTAGGGGAAAAAATGCTATATTTAACATAGCCTAGGTTTAAACGCTGCCATATTGGGCCTCCTGGCTTACCTCTCCGCAATTTTGAGAAGGAAAACTGACTTAGTTTTCTCAATTAAGACATCATTCATTGGCCAATTTCCAGAACCTTCCAACTAAATCATCAGGGAAAAAACAATCAATACAAATCAATTGTCTTAATAAGATAAAAAGAAAAAAATGACTTGGCAAAATAATAACTTGCCTGAATCATAACTTCAAGCGACTGGACACAGAATGGGGTCAAATTATGTAGCCTTGCCACATCAACCTTTTTATTTGCCACAGGATGAGTTTCAGGAGGAAAAACAGATGTATACCTGAAAGCTGTGAATGTGATAAATTAAACCAGAATATCATGACTGCTTATTCAAACAGCAGGGACCAGCTTATTCATTAATTCAAGGAACATCAGAATATATCCCTTGGACCCCAAACCCCACAAAAATTCCTCAAAATAAAAAAGAATACCATATAAGGAGGAAAGCTTTTCTAAGGTAAAAATACCAGAATCGAGAGGCTGAACACTAGATATCCTCAAGGGAACATCTTCAATAGAGCACAAACGTTTTGACAATTCTTCAAATGTTCCAAGCAGTTTTCCAGAATGTGATACTGGGTCTGAGAAAATGATATCATCAAAGCATGCATGATTACCAATAAAGGAAAAACAAACAAGGAACTGCAAACATTCAATGGTTAACACAATTACCTTTACCATCAAGTAGCAGAGAGAAATCAAGCTGATCCACAACTGAAACAATATCCTTTTCCAATAAAGATAGATGGCGCCCCAGTAAAAACTCAACAATTCTTTTTAAAATGAGATGCCTTGAACCTTGCTCGCTTTCCCAAACTATTAAACATGGGTAATCATCAAGCTTAACACCTTTTCATACTTGCTTGAAGAATAGAGTTTGCAGGGGTTATTAGACATCTTTGTTCTCAAATAAACCAATGCAGGATCAAGACTTTCTAACCTGTGCTTTCCGCAATTTTACCATCTTGGAATCTTCGGAGCTCAGCCTTCTCACCCCAAAATTTTCGGAACATGAGAGCCTGTTGCAGGACAATGAAGATTAGTCCAAACTCAATAATTTGGGCCATCAACTCATAAACATCTTAATAAGAAAATGAAAAAAAAAATACCTCATCTTTCTTTTCAGCATTTGGACCAATATCTACAACCCTAAAAGCCTTCTCTACAGAGCTCACCAAAATTCCAACAAATAATGGCACACTATCGAGTGCTGATAAGCCCTGGATTCATGCATAGGATTAGAAGTAGAATCATAGTTTAAAAAAAGTAGAAACAGAAGTCAATATAGTAGATTCTGTACATTTTCAACATTAAAGTCTGAATAAGTGTTCCTCCAAATAACACGGATAAACTTTGCTCTATCGGTTAATCCTTGATAAAGCAGACTATGTACATCCTGCTCATACACTCTCCAACATTCATCGTCCAAGCAAAATCCTAGAGAAGCGACCTCTCTGTTTCCTTTCAAGTTCAATCTGACAAGTGAAAGATGTAAATAATCGCTACAAAGAGACAAAAAGAGTAAAAGACTTCACAAGCCTCCAACAAGCATCATAAATACAAGTGGCAACAAGAATGCATCATTTGAAAGTTGTTTTAAACAGCTAGGCTCCAAGAAAAAGATGCATTCAGTAATATAAAAAACTGTTTACTTGAAATTCAAACAAAAATCAGATAACATCATTTGAAAGTTGTTTTAAACAGCTAGTCTCTGCCTTGGTTGATTTCATAAGATCAAAAGAAGAAGTACAGAACTACATATAATAATTAAAATTCAACATGAGATGCTTTTAAATGCTCATGCACAATTGTTTATCATAAATAGTAGGAAGGATCGAACAAAGCAGCTATTGATGCATACCTAAAGCAATAATCATATTTAGCAGCATTATCAATCTTGGTAGCAAAAATTTCCTCAAAACCACCTTCTCTGCATCTTTCTAAACACCTAAGTGTCAACGCAACTTCATCTTGTAGCTGATTGAGGGAAGAAAAACACACTTTTTAGAACAATTTGATGCAGTTAGAAAAAATGAGAAATTTAAATATGCCATTTTGATTTATGGCAGTAAGAGTTAATATATATGGATACTGAATCTTTTTAAAAATGGCTTTGATGGAATTTTGGAAAATCATCATATAGGTCTTTGAACCATAATTATATGAAGACTCGGCTGCACCGATTATTGCATATAGGAAAAATGCTATTAATAGTACCTCAGGATAAGCAACACCTGAAATTCTGAAAGCCAAATTGACACAGGTTGAAGAATTAAGTTGCTCATTTCCCTGCAATTCAAAAACACAACATATAGACTAAAAAATAAACCTGATGCTCAACCACGGATTGGACAGTTTGGAAAAGGGTATCATGTTTCATTTTGGCTTTTTGAATCACTGATCTAGAAAATGGAAGTTCATAAGCATCCACAACATGTTGTGTCTAATTAAGGTAAACTTAAATAGTAAAACATTTAAAAGGATCACATATTCACATTCAAGGATCATATACCTAAAACTACAAAAGCCAATGAAAATCATAACGGACCTTTGAACTACTCCGGTCTATTGTTGGAAAGTAAAGCCCGTGCTTCCACAATGGATAAGTTTCTGCGGAACAATAGCAATTTGAATTTCTAACTAAATTTGAGAATCAGGGTCCCTCTCTCTCTCTCTCTATATATATATATAAATGTGTGTGTGTGTATTAAATTAAAAAAGAATACCAATAAATTTCAATGTGGCACGAAATATCCCCATTGGCATCATATCATGGTTAATCTTATTTTTTGCCACAAGGTATGACACTATAACGGATATTAGAAACCCGTTTATGCAATCATGAACATATATTGAACTTCTCAACCTAGCCCAGACCTGCACCAACAGTATAATAAAATTTCAGAAGCAAATAGGAATGAAAAACTCAATGTTTAAAATTCTTAAAGTACATGATATCATACCTTCAGCAATATTAAGGCCTCTCCCAATTCCTTCCATCCAGAAAAAAAATTCATAACAAATTTTGAATTCTCCTCTAAATACATGTCTTCCAATATGCTACAATTATATATTGGTGTAGGCTGAAGAACATCCCCTTCATAACAATTATAGACATAGAGCATCAGGGTAAAGAGACAGACATTCACCCTACAGCTCAAGAAACAGAAAGAAAAAATGAACCAACAACTATATAATACCTGTTTTCAGAGCTCTAACATTGTTCCGCTTCTCGTTCAACTTTGAAGGATCAAACAGGGATGTTGCAGTGGGAATTATTCTTATAAAAAGCCCAGGTGCTTCATCAAGGTTCGCATCTACAATGTGATCATTTGAATTTGACTAAATCAGGATTGTCCAAAAAGTTTAGGGAACTGCCAACTCGTCATATTAAGATGAAGCTGATTTTAGTGAGAATTCAAGTAAGAATTAAACCTGGATAGACAACCAATACAGGTTTTCTAGCCTCGTTTTGCAGAGTGGACCATTCAACCTTCTGAATTGATGATGAAGATTTCAAGTACTTCTTAATAACGCAAAGGTAAAGGCATCTTTTAGCATGATATCGATAATTTAGATAGTCTTTCTCATGAAAACATTCCTGCATTATTTTAAAATTGTTAGAGAAAAAAAACAACCCTTGTAACTACATATTAATGTACATATTATCTAACCCAGTTTGAAACCATCGAGTAATGCCTAACTCATCAAATGAACAACAAAATCCAAGCAATTTAATATGATGTTACGCTCTATTGCATAAAATAAACTTCTCAGGTGTTAGACATGGAATCTATAAGCTATAAATACTATAGCAAATGAAAATTAAAAATAATTGCACCTTCGGTAACCGGAGGAGAAGATCGATATTAACATCTGGTTTTGCTACGCAGCCTATTGAATAACTGCCACCAATTTCAATAGACTTTGGTTTCTTAAATTTAAATTCCGCTTTGTCTGCACCAATATCTCTCACAAAATCTGGAGCCCAATCCACGGTAACCTTCAAACAGAAATCATTACCATTCCCTCCCCGTTTATGAGGAACAAATACAAATAATCAAACAAAAATTTAAAATACCTGAAGATCTTGAGGAATTTTGTCTAAGGAAGATTTGATAGCGGAAACGGTATCATCGACGAGCTTGGTAAGTGCAGGAGAACATTGGAGCCGAACCTCTTTCAACAACTCTTGAACTTTGAAGTCCATGGAGGATATGCAGGTTTCAGTCTCCATCGTGACTTGTGTAAAGAGGCGGGAGTTCGAGTTAGATAGATAGCTAGGGTTTAAACGAGGGGAGATACCATGTACATTTAAAATCGGGTCTTTGGCCCTATAAATTTAAGCCACCCCTTTATTTGTCATAAACCTTTACATGTAAGCTTTCAAAATTTGGGTTTAGGGTTTAAGCCCCATGTACATTTGTTTTTGCAGCACAACATCCAGCATTATTAGTTTACGTAAAGAAAGGAAGTTGGGCTGAAGAAAATTCAAATTGAAGGAATTAATTACTAATGATGTTTGCAATGGTGTAAATTTTAAATTCAAACAATTAATATCAAAATTATTTAAAATATTTTTTATTAGTATGAAATAATTATAAAGTAATATACATTTGATAGATTCTCAATCATTTAATAATAAATACTCAAATATCTCTGTAGACGTCATCATGATTAAACGTGAATCAAATTTTGCTGCTGATTTCCTCGCCAAACAGCACACCAATGTCGATGATTCTCTAAGAACTCTTCAGGCAGCTCAAACCTTATTTCTCGAGACATTCAAGGTCTTCCCCATGTGAGTGTACATCCTACTTAATGTAATGGATTACCACTCAAAAAAATATTATGGTAGTGATGTGTAATACACGAGCCACATTAACTGCAGGAATTAAGGCATTGATCCAGGTGAGGAGACGGCACAAGTTTCCTTGTTGTATAATACATAAATCCAGCTATATATTAATAGTAGGAATTAAATGTATGACTCCAGCTGTATATTAATGGCAGAAGTTACATGCATATCATCTAGGTTAATCAGAAAATAGAAATGTAGGCCTTTTGGCATTGGATTTTCTACCGGGCTGTAAAATTATGTTAAATGTATGATGTGAATATAATTAATTTTAAAATAGTAAAACATTAAATAAAAAGTGTGTCTAGCATGCGAAAGGTGTGCACCTTCGCCTTGTGCCTAGGTTTCAAAGACTTTTTATTCCTCGATGTGCCTTACGCCTTTTAAAACTAAGTGTGTCATTTAACATATTTTTTAACATTTGTTACAGTCGAGACACTTAAAATGGTAACGTTTGTAATGTTAGGCACCTAGATTGACAAAAAAAAATTGGCATTTAAATGAAAAAAAAGATATAGTTTAGTTAAGCTTGTTTTTAGATACTTAGTTGATGCCTAAATTTAGCCTTAAATAACTAGTTTTCACTTAAACTTTATTTTTTTTTTTGGATTAATAGGAAGTAAGTATTGTAACACCTCCAATCTGTACCCGACCCAGATATGAATCTGAGGTGTCACATTGACTTTTCAAATATTTTTCTCTTTGAAAATCCGACTAAAATTTTCTTTTCTTTTTCTTTTTATTTTTAGTTGCGATGCCTTCAATAAAACAAATTACTATCAAAATTAATAATAGACACTGAAAATAAATATTTTCATATATATACATAAACTCAAAATAGTATCGTTACAAAACATATCAGAGCATTTGCAATTTATCTTTGTAGTACATACCAACAAAATTTCAAAATAACAAAATCAAACCTACTATACAAATTGGTCTGATCTGATCTTCTTCAAGCGTATGTTGTCCTGACTTAGCTTTATTTTGCTGACTTCTCTGAACCTACATGTGAAAACACTCATACACTAAGTATTTGACTTAGTGAGGCATAAATTAGTATGTAAAACATTAAAACATTTACTTAAATATTCAGAAAAGAAAAAAAAAACATTGAATACGGAAACATAATATATTTCATAAAAATAACATATAACATTAAGCATTGTTCAATTCATATCCGTTTGTTTAATTAGCCCAACGTATATCATGAGAACTCAAGGTATATGAGTACTTTGAGGTTGTGCATTGTAATTGCAGTCGAAACTGCCGCGTAGAATTTACACCGAAGTGCCACGTAGAATATGCACTGAAGTGCCACATAGATTTGTCCCGAAGGACCGCGTAGAATTGTCCCGAAGGACCGCGTAGAATTGTCCCGAAGGACCGCGTAGAATTGTCCCGAAGGACCGCGTAGAATTGTCCCGAATGACCACATAGAATTGTCTCGAATGACCGCGTAGAACCCTCGACTCTTGGCATGCCAATTATACCTTTAATTCTCATAACACATACTTTGGACTTTAACCATATAATTTTTTCACATAGTATTATTTAAATTACCATTTATTCACATATAATTATTACTCATAACATTTCACACAACATTACTCAAATTATCATTTGTTTACATAGAATATATATACTCATAGCATTTTACATAGATTATATACTCATAGCAATGGAATCAAAACAATGTTTTTAAAATACGATTTAAATAAAACCATAACAAAATACAAATCCTTTTATTCAAAAACATTTTAGGTTGACTCATCGCAAGTCGTCCTCCAATCGTATACCTCCAATTGTATATAAATTAAGTAAGTTACACTCACCTTTGTCTCACTTAAGTCCTAAGTAAAAATCCTTTTCACTTTCGTTCAATCTCTTTACTACGTCGATTCGTTCGATACGTGCTTCCGGTCCAAATCTACACATTAACATGACCAAGATAAATACCGACGATCAATTAACTGTTAACCAATTAACATTTACATCAACCAAAAAAAACACCTATTTCACAATTTGAAGCTGAATATTACCGATTATGCTATTCCAGTACGGATACCCTCACCCAAAATTCACTTATTTTACTTCGAATTTAACCCAAAATTCACCTAAATCTCATACTTCTAACTCCATTCATGCCCTTAAACTCATTAACACTTATCTCAACCATCTTATATCAATTAAATCCCCTTTAACATCTAAAATTCTCCATAGAACACTTACAACTAAAAATCATACCCAATCTTCAACCATGATTCCAATCCTTTTTAATACTTCAAATACTTTATTCAAACCTTTGACAAGTCAAATATCCTTTAAAATCCAATTACTAAACAAATTTCATCAATTCCCTTAAAAACTCATTTTGCCAAATTACCATTAATTCATCAATCTCTTAGTTTCTATTCATTTTTAAGATTTCTTAAGCTTCTATACCACCCAAGAACTAAAAACCAACTCAAAAATGCAATAAACAATCTACTTAAATTTTACTTCTTAAATTTTACTCACCTTAACAATGGAGTTCATGGGGAAGATAATAAGAGAAGATGAAGAAATAGCTTCTAGGCTTTTTTTTTTCTTTTTTTTTCTTCTTAATTCCTCACATGCTTAAATAGATTTAAAATGAATTTTAAATTCATTTCATGCCAAAAGATCATTTTGTCCTTTCATCCTTCAATCTTTGAAAATATATCCTAAACAAAATTTCTCCAATCAATCCTTGAACATTTCAATTTATCAAAATTAAATAGCTAAATTTTGAATTCTTACACTTTAGTCACTGACCCGGTCTTTGGGTATTACAATTCTCCCCCTTAAGAAAATTTGTCCTCGAATTTTTCACTACACAAATAGATAAGGAAATTGCCTTCTCATATCCTCTTCACGTTCTCATATCGCCTCTTATTCTTTGTGATTTCTCCAAAAAACTTTAACTAACAGAATTGTCTTGTTCCTTAATTGTTTGACAACATGTGCCAAAATATGCATTGGTTTTTTTCTCATAGGTCATGTCAGATTGGACTTCTATCTTTTCTGGTGCTATGATGTGAGAATGACCTGATCGATATCTTCTGAGTATCAAAACATGAAAAACATTATAAATCTTGTCAATTTTTGAAGGCAAAGCTAACCGTTAAACTACCGGCCCAACTCTTCTTTAAAATCTCATAGGACCTAATTAATTATGGACTTAATTTTCCTTTGTGTCTAAAATGAAAAATCTTCTTCCAAGGCGATACTTTGAAAATTACTCTATCATCCACTTGGTACTCAATTTCCTTTATCTTCAAGTCTGAGTAAAAATTTTGTTGATCGGTGGCTATCTTAATATTATCTTAAATAATCTTCACTTTCTCTTCGACTTCTTTGATCATATTTGGCCCCACCATGTCTCGATCTTTCAATTCAAACCAATTTAATGATGTCCAATACTTTCTTCCATATAAATCTTCATATGGAGCTATCTTGATACTTGCTTGATAACTATTATTATAAGTAAATTCTTTTAAAGGCAAATATTTCTTCCATGATCCTTTAAACTCAATCACACACGCCCTTAGCATATCTTCCAAAACCCGAATAATCAGCTCTGACTAACCATCTATTTGAGGATGGAAAGTAGTGCTAAAGTTAAGTCGAGTTCTTAAGGCCTTGTTCAATGACTTCCAAAATCTTGAAGTAAACTTCATATCTCTATTAGATACGATTAAGACATGTACTCCATACAGTCAAACAATCTCTTTATAACCCTTGTCATAGTTAGTCCTCTAAACCATTCACTTTAATTCCTTATGTTTTTTTACTTCTAGAGTGCAAATATTTTCTTATTTATTTACTACCTTAGACATATCCTATAATCCTAAATTTTATCCTCGTTTTCTTGTTTTATCCTTAACATGTACTTTTATATTATTCCTTTGTTCTAACATAATAAACTTTAACTTTACCTCTGCATTCATTATGTTATCCTCTTCTTCCATTAATAATAAAATTTTTAATAACTTTCAAAACAAAAAAAATTCGACGTAACATATCAACTTCTACAACTCACTTATAATCTTTAGAAAATCATATATTTTTCTTTGTTTTAATTTCCACTTCTTAATTTGGCCAAGACTTCAAGCTTTCCCTTCTTTATTGTCAATGAAGTTGATCAAACACTTTGTCACTATCTTCAAGCAAGCACAATATTTATTAACTTTTACTCATAACTAAAAAAAATTCCTTATTAATTGAAAGCTTCCTTATAACATAGGTCATCTTCTTTTCTTCGTACACCAATATTCTTCTCATACCAGTATGACAGGCATCATCATACTACTTGTAATCCTTACTGATTACAGAATTTATTGCACCTTTCTAACTTTGATAGTCTACACTACTTGTAAAGAGCACTATTTTGTATTATTCCTTATACTTAAAATTTCTCCGATTGATTCATCAGAGACTAGATTCAAATATGTACCTAATCATATAAAGTACTTTTTCCACTTCAACTTGTACAATTTATGACGGATTTTCCAATCCAAATTACAAAATTTACAATTGAACATGACTTGTTATTCTAATTTTTGACTTATAACAATTCCTAACTTCCTATTCACATTTCAAAATAAATTTTCTCTTACTTCAAACAAAACTCACTTACTTTGTATTCTTTACCACATAAGAATCATTTTCAAATATCCTTTATAAAATTGTAATGACTTTTCCGACTTGCTTTCCAAACTATCAATTTCCAACTGATCTTATTATTACATACCTTACATTTCCTTGTTTCTTACTAATCCAAATAAATATTGCTTCATTTCCTAATAACTTAGTTAGTGGGGAGGGGTCATCGAAAGTTTCTTTATGAATCTTTCGAATAATCAACAAATTTCAAAAGATTTCGAATTCATAATAACTTAACAAATTTTACTCAATCACAGCTCATATATATACTATACTTTCTACCGTTCCACCTTTATCTTCTTTCAGAAAGTTTAAACCTTAATCTAGATTCTACTTTGTGTCCTTCCTTTATCTTAATTAAATCGAAATATCCTTAGGAAAATACAATTATCGTTGACTTTCGCGTACGATTGGGAATTCGATTCCTTAACACATAAAAATTAACGAAACCTAATTCAACTTCAAAAAAAATCGTCAAACTAAAATTAATAGCTTAGAATTCTAATATTCGATCAAAAATTAAAAAGAAATGATTCTATACTTTTAACTGCGAAGCTCGTCAATCCTTATTAAGCGATATTTATCAATACGAATCATTTTTGTATTCTAATCGTGAAAGTTAATCGATCGCGATTGTTTCCTATAAAATATTCCCTTTTCTCAGCTCTCTTTTTCAATTATCATAATCTTGTAATATTTTCGAGCCTCTCTTAATCGTTAACTTTGAACAACCATCTATTAGGGCTTAACAACGAAAATATCTAATCTGTAACCGAAATTATTATAAATCTTCAATAGCGACTTATGTGCTATTTATCTTTGCCTTTATGAACTTAGAACATTTAACCATCACTCTATATTCCGAAATCAATTCTAATCCAACATTCCTCTATATTGATACCCTTGTTTTCCAATTGAGTAAATTGTAGTCTCATCTCAATTTACTCTTTACCCATTGGTAGAACATTCCTTTTACAACATGAAGAGAATTTCATACGACACTAACCTTTTTAACTAATCAAAAGATTATTAATCCTCGGAAGAGGATACTTGTTCTTATTTATTACCTTGTTTAACAGACGAAAATCCGTACATAATTTCATAGACTCGTCTTTATCTTTCATAATAACACTAGTGCGTCCCAGATGACACGCTTAGTCCTATAAATCCCTTATCTTAATAATTTTACTAATTATGCCTTTAATTCTATGAGCTCAGTCAGAGCCATTCGATACGGCTATAGAAATAAACACAATACCAAGAGCATCTCTATTTTACTTTCTACATCTCAATCTAGAGGTAATTCAGGTAACTCTTGTAGATACACAATTGGATACTCTCAAACAGTAGGAATATCTTCCAACTTAACTATGAAAGTTTGAGTATCCACCTCATCCACTAAGAAGGCTTAACAATCTTATAACAATAATTTCATAATAGTTACTTCTAAAATCCCAATAGGGAACATGTTTACTCTCTTAATTACATTAGTCCAAAATACACATGTTTGACCTCTTAGCAGTGAGACTACTCCATCCAGCTTCTCCATTTCAGAACAATGAAGACTATCAATCAAAAATTTCAAGTCATTTAGCCAAAGATCCGCGGAAATAGGACCTTACTCAGATTCACCCTTAAATTCAGGTGATCCTAAACTTTTTAACTCTTTAGCAACATTCATCCTAAGAGCCAGGGAAGTAGACGGTTAGAAACGCTTCAGAATCACGTCCAACGTCCAGAAAAATACTCCTTGAGGCATCAGTTATTCACCTTGCCTAATTGCTACTACTCTCATTATTTCTATCTCCCGCATCACTTCGGGAGCCCTTGTAGTCTGACATCTATTAATATATAGTCACTTAACTATATTGGCAAGGACATCATACTCATTACACTATCATATCAGAGATTTTTTATATTTCGTTGGCATGTACACCTTTTTAAAACATAATTTACTTCGTTTTGAACCTAAAATCGATTAAACCTTAGCTCAGAAACCCACAAATATAACACCCCCAACCCGTATCCGACCCATGTACGAATCTGAGGTGTCACATTGACTTTTCAAATATTTTTCTCTTTGAAAATTTGACTAAAATTTTATTTTATTTTCTTTTTTATTTTTAGTTGCGCAACCTTCAATAAAACAAGTTACTATCAAAATTAATAATATACACTGAAAATAAATATTTTCTTATATATACATAAACTCAAAATAGTATCGTTACAAAACATATCAGAGCATTTGCGATTTATCTTTGTAGTACATGCCAACAAAATTTCAAAATAACAAAATCAAACCTACTATGCAAATTGGTCTGATCTGATCTGATCTTCTTCAAAAGTATGATGTCCTGACTTAGCTTTATTTTGCTGACTTCTCTGAACCTACGTGTGAAAATACTCACACACTAAATCTTTGACTTAGTGAGGTATAAATGTGTATGATAAAACAGTAAAACATTTACTTAAATATTCAGAAAAGAAAAAAATTGAATACGAAAACATAATATATTTCATAAAAATAACATATATTATTAAGCATTGTTCAATTTATATCCATTTGTTTAATTAGCCCAACGTATATCACTGAGAACTCAATGTATATGAGTACTTTGAGGTTGTGCACTGCAATTGCAGTCGAAAATGCAGCGTAGAATTTGCACCGAAGTGCCACGTAGAATATACACCGAAGTGCCACATAGATTTTCCCCGAAGGACCAGGTAGAATTATCTCGAAGGACCACATAGAATTATCCCGAAGGATCGCGTAGAACTCTCGACTCTTGGCAGCCAATTATACCTTTAATTCTCATAACACATACTTTGGGTTTTAATCATATAATTATTTCACATAGTATTATTTAAATTACCATTTATTCACATATAACAATTACTCATAGTATTTCACATAGCATTACTCAAATTATCATTTATTTACATAGAATATATATACTCATAGCATTTCACATAGCATTTCACATAGATTATATACTCATAACAATGGAATCAAAACAGTGTTTTTAAAATATAATTTAAATAAAACCATAACAAAATACAAATTATTTTATTAAAAAACATTTGAAGTTGGCTCATCGCAAGTCGTCCTTCAATCGTATATAAATTAAGTAAGTTGCACTCATCTTCGACTCACTTATGTCCTAAGCAAAAATCATTTTCACTTTCGTTTAATCTCTTTACTACGTCGATTCATTCGGTACGTGTTTTCGGTCCAAATCTACACATTAACATGACCAAGATAAATATCGAAGCTCAATTAACTGTTAACCAATTAACATTTACATCAACTAAATAAAACACCTATTTCACAATTTGAAGCTGAACAGTATCGGTACTCTACACCCAATACGATACTTCCCTTCTATGGTATCGATACCCACCTCAGTATCGATGCATATTTTGCATTCTGGAATTTCCTTTTCAATTATGGTATCGATACCTTAATATCAATATCGATACTACCCCTTCAGTATTGATGTTGTTCATCCGATTCATATGGTATTGATGTTGTTCTTCCAGTACCGATACCCTCACCCAAAATTTACTTATTTTAATTCGAATTTAACCCAAAATTCACCTAAATCTCATACTTCTAACTTCATTCGTGCCCTTAAACTCATTAACACTTATCCCAACCATCTTATATTAATTAAATCCCCTTTAACATCTAAAATTCTCCATAGAACACTTAAAACTAAAAATCATACCCAATCTTCAACCATGATTCCAATCCTTTTTAATACTTCAAATACCTTATTCAAACCTATGACAAGCCAAATATGCCTTTAAAATCTGATTACAAAACAAATTTCATCAATTCCCTTAAAAACCCATTTTGCCAAATTACCATTAATTCATCAATCTCTTAGTTTCTATTCATCTTTAAGCTTTCTTAACCTTCTATACCACCCAAGAACTAAAAACCAACTCAAAAATGCTAGAAACGATCAACTTAAATTTTATTCACCTTAGCAATGGAGTTCATGGGGAAGAGAATAAGAAAAGATGAAGAAAGAGCTTTTAGGCTTTTCTTTCCTTTTTTTCTTCTTAATTCCTCACATGCTTAAATATATTTAAAATGAATTTTAAATTCATTTCATACCAAAAGTCCATTTTCCCTTCCATTCTTCAATCTTTGATAATATATCCTAAACAAAATTTCCCAAATCAATCCTTAAATTTTGAATTCTATTTCTTTTGTTTTGTTTTAATACCTAAACTTTATTTCTTTTTTCAAAATCATATCTAACATTTAGTTTAAGTTTTATTTTGGTACTATGTCGTTAAAAATTTAGACGATGATGTTGACGTGTCACCATAAGGTAATGTCATATCACCAATAGAAAAAAATAAAGAAAATATCACGTCAGCAAATTTATTAATTTTTTAACAGCAATTTACCAAATTAAAACCTCAGCTAAGGGGTTGTTTGTTTGCCTCTTAATGGAACCATTCAGCGTTGAATGTTGAACGGTTCAGCATTCAGCGCGTTTGTTTCGCACCTCTGAATGATTCAATGCTGAATGATTCAGCACAGAAAAACATTCTGAATCATTCAAAGCCAGTTATCAAACAACATGTCACATTCACAGCCAAACCATTCAGAGCCTCTGAATCATTCAGTATTTAAATCATTCAGCGCTTAATCATTCTAAAGTAAACAAACAGCCCCTAAATGTTATGTGTGGTTTTGAAAAAATAAAATTTGAGTATCAAAATGGAAGAAAAGCAATAGTTTAAGTACTCAATTTGTAATTTACCCTAGAAAATAATGTAAGGATACAAAGAGAGGGGAAATTATAAGCTTCTGAAGATGCTCCTGGTATAGGCATAGATCAGGAATCTCAGGCGATTCACGAACTAGCTGTTCAGCTTCCATTAAACTCTCACTTCTTTTCAATAATTGTTATTCTTTTTGTTGTTAAGGAATTTGTTATTTTTTTAAAATTTTGAAATTAAATGTCCCTGAGATATTAACAATTATTATGAAATTATTGAGAATTTTTAAACAAATATTATCTATCTTATACTCTCTCATTTATGGGAAAATGGTTCTAATATTATGTTTGGGAAAAATTCCATCCATCTGATTATTTCTCAGATTAGAGTGTTTGCTCCAATAAATTTAGAAGACTCCAAAATTACTACATGTTTTTATCATTACTTACTATTTGTTTTTCTCTACAAAATTAAAGATACGTGACAATTTATATGTATTTTACAAGAAAAAATGAAGTCGCATGGGGACGTCTTTTCCTTAGTATTATAATAATAATAATTTTAATTCAAAAAATATTACGATAGATATCTTATATGAAAAAACAAATTTTCTCACCATTTATATGGGCAAGGCTCCCCCAGATTTATCGATAAAAAAGATCTTGTTTTTGCCGACAAAACAATAACACTCCGATTCACAATGTTTCTTAAGCCTGAAAAAGATCCCCACAAGAATACTGTAGGCAACACCTCTGTGTGATTCCCAAAGCCCCATTCTGCTCATTCATAATAAGACTCCCTTTTTCTTTCTGACAACAACAACTTTCTTCAAACTGGGTTTCGATTCCTGATCATTACCTCTTGAAAAGAAGATCCTGAAAACTGTGGGTCTTCTGAGTTATATTTCATTTCTAATAGATAACATTGATTCTGTATACCTTTTCTTCGTTATTTTTATATATGTGTGTCCACGTGTGAAACATGAATACATTAAAGAAATGCAAACTATAGAGTATGCATATCTTCCAACAGAGTTTAGAAGAAAAAGTGCAGTTTTCCGTGAATTCAAACTGTAATCTGCATGATGATCAATTGTCATTCTTCGTGAAAAAAAAACCCTCAAGGCTGACGTTTATCACGCTTTACATTGGAAAAAAAAAACAGGGGTAAGGTGGAATATAAACAAGTTACAATCGCAAAGCTTTCTGCCAGCAGATCACGAAGTTTTTCCCGGAAGGAATAAAGATGCAGCAGACAAGATATTGGAAAAGACGAGTCAAAAAATGTATTGAAAACAGGATCCTTATAGGATACAAGTTAACTGCAAAAAAGGATCATAAAATATGGCGGAAGAAAGAGTCCCCATATCCTAAACTTTAGGTATTAAAATATAAATGTTTTGGGGTTTAGAAAATTGTGTTGTGTTGCATGGAAAAGATGTGCATGGTCCTCAGAATGATTAAGCGTTGAATGATTCAAATGCTGAATGATTCAAATGCTGAATGATTCAGAGGTTATGTATGAATTAGCTCTGAATGTGACATGATGTTTGATAATGACTATGAATCATTTAAAATGTACTTCTGTATTGAATCATTCAACACTTTTTTGCTGAATCAATCAGCACTGAATCATTCAGAGATACGAAACAAACGCGCTGAATGTTGAACGGTTCAACATTCAGTACTGAATGATTCCATTAAACAAACATTCCTGAAACGAGGAATAAAGAAAAGAAGAAGAAGAATGGTTTACGAAAAGGACATGCATACAAATGAGTGAAGGGGAGACTAGATCCAGTCCTATGATACCTAACGTCCAATGCATTCATCAATTCCTTTTTTCTTTTTATTTTCAAATCATATATATGATTTTTGCTCATGAACACAGCAGGACAACATTTTAAAAATCACCATTGTTTTGAAAATTGGATCGGACCGGCCGGTTCAATCGAGAACCGTTGCCTAGTCCGGTTCAATCTAAATCGGTTGAACCGCTACTAGTGAACGGCCAGAACCGCTGAACAGTTCGAATCGGACATGATGAAAACCGAAAATTTTGTTTTTTTAAAAAAAAATTAAACCAAACGTCGTTTGTTAAACGAGCCAAGTCGAACTCGAGTATTGTTGAGCTTGACTCGAATTTGAAAACTTTAAAAGTAAACTCAACTCCACTCAAACTCACAAGTTAAAAATTATCAAGTTCAACTCGAACTCGAAATATAATATTAAAACTTGAACTCAAAAAGGCTTGAACTAAAAAAATTTAGAAGCTCAATTGAAGCCTAAAATTCGAGCTTGATTAAAGTGAAAGAATAGTTCACTCAATGCTCACCAAAAGGGTTCATGATTTTGAATGCCAAATTACCTCTATTATTTATAGAAGTTAGTTGTGATGCTCTTCTATGTTTCTTAGCAATGTGTGATTATTTTGTTCTCATATTTTTACTCTTTGGACTTTTGAGATGCTCTTCTATGTTTCTTAGCCATGTGAGATTGTTTTTTAAAAAAAATTAAACCAAACAATATCATTTTGTTATGATTTTTTAGCCCCAAATTTATTTTTTAATTATAGTTATATAATTATATTTATTATTTAATATGTTTTACCTTAAATATTATGTTGTAGTTAATTTGAATCATTTTATTTCACTTGATTTTATGGTTTTTAATTTATATATGTTATGATTTGCTTTGAATATGACTTGTAATATAAAAAATTATTTTTTATTAAATATTTTTGGTATTTTTATTTAATTTTTTAAATAATTATGACGTCGTCCGGTTCTTCCGACCGGTAGGACCGGTTCGACCGGTTGAACCAGTGAACCGATAGCATGGCCAGTTCGTTAACCGGTCCAGTTCTGAAAACCATGAAAATCACCGTATTAACTATTAAATGATATGTTAAATACTTATTTGGTACCTTATTTATTTTTGAATATATGTTTTGATCATTCAATTTTTTTAATAAAATTATATATAATAGGGTAAATTAAGAATTTAGTACCTAAATTATCAATTTTAGTATCTAAACTTTCAAATTTTTTAAAATCATACCTAACGTTTATTTTTTGTTTCATTTTAGTACCCTACCATTAAAAACTTAACGGACGGGCTCATCGGCTATTGCATTCATCGGCCAATGAAGCCCAAACTTATCAGCCAACACTTTTTAGACCCCTTGAACGTGATTATGGCATCCGTTTCACCAGAAAATGCCTCAATCTCCCCAAATCGACGATGGATTCTTCAACTTCTTCATCTTCCAATCTCCGTCAACTATCTGATGGGCCTAAAACTGGACTATGCTGGTTGACTCGTCATTCTCTCGTGGTCCACCATTCTAATTGGTCGTTTGTCCACCGGAGCTATGTCTCATTAGCCCGTCCGTTAAGTTTTTAACAACGGGTACTAAAATGAAACAAAAACTAAACGTTATGTCTGATTTTGAAAAAAAATTGAAAGTTTAAATACTAAAACGAACCAAAACTGATAGTTTATGTACTAAACGTGTAATTTACCCAAAATATAATATTACAATTTAATTCTATTTCTGTCGCTTACCATTAATTTTGATAATTAACTTAACAGATATGTTAATATGGTAAAGTATAATGATAATTTTAGTCCCTAAATCTTATACATTCTATCATTTAGGTTCCAATTTGTAATAACTAGTCAAATACTTGGTTAAACCCCAAATTTTCGATCTTATTTCTTCTCCCTATGCAACACTTGCCTTTTTTCTTTCTTTCTTCTTCCTATGCAACGCTCTTCCCCCCCCCCCCCCAAATTTTCCCTCAAAGCATCTTAAGAGCATATAGGTTGTACTGGGAAAAAGAGGACATGGAAGGATCACAAAATCTATTGAGAATCACGTTCTAAGTCTTCATATTACTGTGTTCTTCAATTCTGGTAGGCACTGTAAAATAAGGGACTTGCTTTTATTCTGCTATACATTTATTGTTTTCTCCAACAACTGATTTGTCAAAAAAAAAATAGAGAAGCAATCATTTTCAAGGCTTTATGCACTACGTAGCTTAGCATTTGGTTCGATTTTATCGACCAAAATTTATATATAATATCTTAGTTTTTTATCACTAAGGATTTTTAATTCACTAACTTAAAGTGAACATTTTAAGGATAAGATAGAGCCTTTACAACACTATCTTTACAAGGCTTATATAGAAACCTTCCCTATATTTTACAATGACTCTAAGATCTGAATATTCTTTTAAAGCAAAATTAGAACATGTCTCTTTTACAAGATTTGATTTGTATTAGACATCAGATATTGACCACCCATGGGATCACTACCCAAAAAGCCTTAATAACCTGATTTTGAGACCCTAACTAGTGGAGTCCTACAAGCACTACGACTATTAAACACATCGATCACATAATTTTTCTCGTATTCTCAAAAATAATATAAATACCGATTAAACCTTTTACCATTCGACCAATTGTTCTTTAAAATTTTTATGAGAAATATATTTGATGAGATTTTTGGAAGATTGTAAATTGTTATATTTTGATATTATATTCTCTCAACTTCTCTCTACGTGAAAGGGTCCAAAGGGGATAATACATTAATGTAGACATCTGTTTTCGGAGTCTTGTCTCAAATTTTCTTTTATTATAATATTTAGATTAATTAAACGTACATATATAGTTTTTTTTTTGTTATTATTATTAATTATTAGTATTTTATTAGAGCATAATTTATATCAATTATACCTTTCCGGGAAGCCTCTCATAACATTTGACACCCAATTTGGTAATCCTAAGGGTGCGTTTGGTTCACGGAACGTAAGATTACCAGTTGAAATAAAAGATTACCAGGGAATATGATTACTGGGAATGCTGTATTTTGTGTTTGGTTGTTTAGATTACCGTGTTTGGTTAAATGAATAAAATATTATTGGAATGTATATTTGACCAAATTGTCCTTATTATATATTTGTTTTTTTAACAAGTTGGAAAATATTTATATATTTTCTTTAAAAAATTTAAATTCATAAAATTTATATATATATATATATATATATATATATATATATATATTACAAAATTGAAAATATAAAAATGGTTAATGAAAGGGTAAAATTTTATTTTAACCCCTGAACTTCATATAAATTTTAATTATAGACTTCTTTTTGTAAATCTAAAATAGTTTAAGGATAAATTTATAATTTAACATTAGTAGAATTTTTATTATTCAATGACAAAATAAAGATATGTTTTAAAGAAATTTTTTTAAGGGCATTTTAGTCTAAAACACCGGTAATCCAATAATACCTAAGGAAATGAAGGTAATGACATTTCAGGTAATATACTCTAAAAAATCTACTATTGGTAATGTAAGATTACCGGGAATGACATTCCCGATCAACTAAACGGGGGAATATGGATTCCATTCTCATGAGAATCTCACATTTCCCCAACCAAACACATCTTAAAGAATTTCCTAAATGGCATCAAATTCCCAGCTTGTAAGGCCTTACGTAAAAACAAATACACCATACGATACAAAGGTGTTAAGTCATATGTACGGATTTAAATATTTATAAAAATAAATCTACTCCATGCGACTTCACAAAAAGCTCTATATGTCGATCTAGGATGTTACAAATTCGTTAAAGAGCTCACAAAAACACAAATCAAAATTTTAGATATCAAATCATAAGATAAACACTTATAAAAGATTTCTATCGAGTCATTAAAGATGAGAGGAAATGAATAATTATACAATTAGGGTCGAAAGGAAATCATTCAAACAAAACTGAGTTTTCCCTCTTCATTTAACCCTTATAAAACAACCCAATAACAATGAGTAGAATAAGAAAGCCTATGACTCAAGAGAGTCTACTCTTTTCGCTAGAAAAAAAAAGACAAACTCGTAACTAAAAATCTTGATATCGATCACATTACATTATGGATCACGTCACTGTATAACACTTATCTGATTGAAGGATAGATAAGTGTTATACCCTTTATCATACTCCACCACTTTAGAGGGGTTATACCTCAAAACTATCCATGAAACCCAATAAAAAATAACTCATATGATTCAACTGTAATAATTTAAGTCCAATCTTTAAAGTTTTATATTCAACTCAGTTATAGAACAATTATGTGACTTTTGAATACATAAAATATATAATAAAGTGCTTCCTATGATTTCGAGTACTCTTTTTTCCTCAATCTGGAAGAAAACTCGTTCTACCCCTTACATTCAAATCATAATCGACTAGTGATTTTTCGTCTAAATTAAAAAATTGTATTAAAATAATAACTTAATTATTTTCCCCACCTTTCAAAATATCGTAGATCACTACGTTGATTTTCAACAACTCTCTTCCTGTATCAAAATTTTATTTTCAATTCAAATATCTTCAATCTAAAATCAGCTATCCAATCATTAAGACATACTTAAAAGTTAAAACCTTCCTGATACAACAAGCCAACTAAAATAATTAACTATTTCTGATTGACCAATGTTTATTGAATTACAAAATTAGGAATTTCAAACAATTATTTCGCATTAAACTGTTCGTACACCATGCATATGTGATATTCGAATTTAGAACCTCAAGAAATAATAATTTAGGTCGCTTGGTTCCAGCTGTGGCAGTGGTGAATGGAGGAGCGTGAGAAGAAGGGGCGTGGAAAATAGAAGGGGGGAACTGTTCCATTTTCCTTGGGAGGGTGGCAATGACAGAGGAGAGGGAGCAGAGATTCGGATACGGACAGAGTATTTTTCTTTTTGATGCATTGGGTTTGAGCGTAATACTACTAATAAGGCCTCGTGATCGGAGAAGGGAGATTCATGGAAGACTGTTCCCTCTACTCACGTGGCCCTCTTTTGACTACCCCCCTCCCGTTTTGGAGTATTGCCATTAGCCCCCATCAACACACAAATATTTGACTGCATCACTTGTTTTCTATTCCTTAATACTACTTGTATACTACTAGTATACCCTTCACATATATACTTCGTTTATTGTTTTCTAAAAACTTTTATCTCTCTATCTCTGTAAGACTGTAACATGCAACCTGGGACCCTCTCTGTCTGGATCTTTATGTCTCTCTTGCTATTCAAGCATGTACCTCTCTCCATTTCAATTTGACGACAACGTGGACTGCAGGTGCTGCTGACTGGTATTTCGCCATTTTATTAGCTTATAAAGCTACCAGACAAACAACTCTCCTCACTTCCCCAGCCCCTCTCTCTTCCAATTTTACATTCAAACACTATATTATTGCACTTCCCTCTCAGTTTTTACTATTTGCTTCGTACTACCCTGCCATTACTCTTTAAACAATACTCCCCCTCTCCCCTACCATCACTTCTTACTTCTTTTTCAATTGCATTTGCTTATTCTTTCGTTTCATCTGCAATCCCTTGCCTCTTCGTTTTGATCTTTTCCGATATCCCATAGTGCTAAAATCGAGGCTTTGATACATAATCATAAAGAAAGAGGTTGAGAAAACAATGCATAGATGCAGTAGCTCTCAGGGAATGGGTCCATGTTCATGTGGCCTGTTTCAATGCCAAAGCAACTGTTCCTGGCTATTTTCCATGCTCGACCACAGATCTTGCGATGAAACGAACATGTACCCTTTCATGTCTTCTTCATCTTCAGTCGATTGTACTCTCTCCTTGGGAACTCCATCAACTCGTCTCTCCGATGACGATGACAAGCAAATCCGCCATGAACGTACCTCTGGTAATCCTTGCATGTCTAACTATTGCTGGGACTTGTTCCAGAACAAGAACGCACCTTATTCACACCAAACCGCCAAAGATAGCCGCGGAAGCAATGGGAATAGCAGTAACAGCTCCGGCAATGATCCCCTCTTAACTCGCCGCTGTGCCAACTGCGACACCACTTCTACACCACTTTGGAGGAACGGGCCAAGAGGTCCAAAGGTAATACAAAAACTAACAAATTCCAACAATTATATATATGTAGAACAACTTAATATGTACTCGTTTTTGTCTATAATTGCAGTCACTTTGCAATGCCTGTGGAATCCGGTTCAAGAAAGAAGAAAGAAGAGCTAGCGCAGCAAATGCAAACAACAACTCATCAATAGTGGAACAGCAACATCATGGCTATTATCACCCCAACAATTCACGGGTTCATCATCATCAGTCGCAGAACCAGAAAATGCCATGTTTCTCCCCTCTTAACGAATTCAGGTTCATTGAAGATAGTGATCGAGATTCCGACACCGGCATTCCTTACCTTTCTTGGAGACTGAACGTCACAGATAGGCCAACAAGCCTTGTCCATGACTTTACAAGATAAAAGGAAAAATCAATGAATAAAGAAGAAAAAAAAGAAACCTCTCTTCCCATTGACGGTCAATATCATGCAATGAAACGTATCACGATGATGGCGACGCTTACATGGTCTAGTCAAAATTCTTTTTATTTTATTTGCTTTCTTTTGTTTGTCTCCTTTGTCTGTGTTCAATAGGTGGAGTAAGAATGGGATCATTCTATATGTTGTTAGTTGCTTTTGATTGTTTTCGCTTATTTTTTTTTCAACTTGTTTAACTTTAGTTTCACTTCCAGTTTTATATTAAAACCTTTCCGTTTTGAGAGTTCAACTTTCACATATCCTCTACTTCTTCTTCATCAGATATCAAGATCATGCTCAGTTAGTCAGTTCAGCACCGTTAGATAATGTAATAATATAAGAAAGTAGTACGTGCTTGCATACATATTCAACAATGGCACCCTTTTTTTCGCCTTTTAATGTTTATGAACTGAAGTTTGCTTCACCTGAGAGACTCTGGGCTCTGTATCTGCATCAGTTTCCTTTACATTTCCCTGGGTTTCGCGGCTGCAAGAGAAAATGGGTTTGCCGATGAGTCTGACCGTCCAAATACTTTGCAATTTACCAATTCGTGATTGTTCTGAGCCGGAGGACTCTGTGCGTTTCAGGCGTTTAGCAATGCAACAATTTGTCGTATCAGGCCCTTTTGGGTACACTCTTATTCCTGAATCTTGACCGTCAAATTGGCCTCTAATGCACACCTTGGGTCATTATGCAACATGCAAACCCTATTTTTCCCACCATTATTTTACTTCACGTTGGCTTTATTATTTATGTTTTGAATTTTATGGCAGATTATTGTTATTATAGTATAATCATATGTATATGATATATTGATCGTCTAATTCAGATCTAGTATAGTTGATGTATAATATGAGAGTAATATTCTCAAGTCAATTTATTTCATTCATAAACATTACGGTTTAAACTCCTAGTATTTCTTAAGAAATTTAATGTGTAGACCAACTTGTTTATATGGATATTATTAAAGAGGGTGGGAAAGTCTAATTACCAAAAAGAATGTTTGTTAAGGATAAGAAGTCAAATTTGAAAATGGACCAAATATGGAATTGATGGCCAAAGGTAAAAGAGTTGGTTGGACCTTGAATGGAGCAAACAAACCCCACATTTCAAAATTTTTAGACAGACATTGTCCATCCTCGATATCCACTAATATGCCCAGACATTATCTTGCATCTTTATATCTTCAACATCTTTCTTCTTACTTATTTATTCGCTCAATATCTATTTATTTAATAGATATATACATATATTTCAATTTAAAATATTTATTATTATTTTTTAATTACATATTAATATCTAGTTTATTAATTGATTAATCTAGATCCGACTTTGCATAGATATATTATGAGATGAATATCTTATTTCAATTTGCTTCATTCGCAATAGTTAAAATTCATACCCTTAATCTTATTTAAGGAATTTAGATTTTAGTGTCTTATATCACTAAATCAACTAATTGTTTATAAAATATTTATTAAATTTAATATTTATAAGTTACAAATATTTTCTCGTTTTTGTAATTTTGAGGAGTCTAATTGTGATGGGTTTGATTTTGTCGCACGTCGTTCGACATCCTTTGATTAAAGATGAATTTTGACTCAAATTTAACAGATTTTGACTCGATGTGGTTAAATCAGTTTTTAAGGGTACGATTAAGTTGGATTCATGTTTAAGGTGGAAAAATTCGATATGTCATAATCTAATATAATATTATAATTATCTCTTATATATTAAGCATAATTATAACAATATCAGTCTCTATATTATTTTTCAATTAACTTCTTATTTTACCCAATAAAAATATTTTCAATATATATATATATATATATATATATATATATGTTGAGGTGCGAGTTTTCACCTTAAAAACCGGGACAAATTTTGGATCAAGCGAAATCCTCCTAAATTCGAATCATGTGTGAGTGGAACATTTTATTTTTCAAGTCGTGTTTGAGTGAATTCGACCCATGATCATCCCTACCTTTAACCCTTTCTTACTCTCTAACCAGTGCTGTGGCTTTTCATGATAGACATGGTTGCTCTGCTCTGGTTTTGGTCCTTGATGTTCTTAGAGTTTCATTGGTGACCAATACTTCCTTCATTCGAACGACAGAAGCATTTTTTGTTGGAGTTCTTCTAACATCAGAATTATTGATCTTATCGGTGAAGATTTTCGACATATTCGATCAAAGACTTATCTTCTTTTTATTTTCTTTACATTTTTCCCGTGCTTTTATTCTCTTTTTGGACTTGTATTAACCCGTTATCTTAGTAAAATTTGTATCTCTTGAACTAAAACTATTTTAACTATGTAATTATTTATTTGACATAATTTATTATTTTTCTGATAAATAATATTATTAAATTCAACTTGGTATTAAATATAACATGATAAAACACAAATATTAAGCATACGGCATTGATACGATGCATAATTTTATATAAAATATAAACATTTTTTTTATGTTTTATTAATAATGAGATAAAAGATAACTTGTCAATTATATGTAAATCATCTTCACTGTCACCATCCTAATCATTCCCTTCTCTTTCCCCTCCGCCTTTCACTTGGCCTCTCGTCGCCTTCAATTCTATTATCGTTACCAGACCTGATTTGAATTGATTTACTCGATTTGAGATTCAATATGGACTTAAATAGGATGATTCAAACTCAATTTGAAGCTTGAAATAAATCAAACTGAATCAAAATTTATCTAAATTTTAGTTAGATTGATATTGAGTCGTACCCAATTTGACATGAATTAATTTTTACCTAAACCGAAAATAATCTAAATTTATTTTATCAAAACTTGATCTAAACCAAACTTCAACCCAATTTTAACTCAATAATTGAGTCGAAATTAATGAATAGTTTACTTCTATTATTAACTATTTTTAGTAATGTATGTAATAAATAGTAAAATGATACATGTTTTAATCTCTTTTTATTATATTACTAGTATATATATATTCTAAATCTAATCCTAATCCTACTTAAAAAATAGGGGAAGGCGGACTCTAAGAGAAAGAATGAGAGTGCTCCTAGTGGGTCTAAAACACATGACATAAAAATTTATAAAAAAAACAAATATGAACAGTTTGGTCATCCGATCAAATGTGATTGCTATATTATATTACTAGTTAATCACCTTCTTCGGTAATAGTTTAATGGTTCAATGCCATCTCTTTTTTTCCTTTAAAAGATCATCTTCATATTTGTTCCAACAATTTTTTCAATTTTTTAAGTATTTGACATGAAGAGTTATAAAATAAAAATATCCACTACCGAGAATTCTAGTTTATATGATTAACTTTAATTGACCTTACTTGGATGGTAGACTATAATTAACTTTAAAATAAAATATTTTTATAAGTACAAATTAACATAAACACAAGTCTGAAATAAAGAGTTATCGTTTAAAAGTGATATGTAGCTACAAATCAAGTCAAATATCTACATTCAATTGTTTTTAGATATCAAACTCAATTACATTTAGGGTATGTTTGTTTCATGTAAAATATTTTTTGGAACAAATTTTCCTCATTTTTCAGTGTTTGGTTGGTGAAAAACAGATTGGTCAATGTAAAACATTTTTTCGATCAACAAAATTTCCTTTACATTTTATACAAAATGACTTGCATTTTGATTTTCTATAAGTTATTTTTTGAATTTTCACTAATTCAAAGTATAAATACTCAAAATAATATTATTTTATATATTTAGTATTAATATAATATTTAAATATAATTTTAATAAAATAATTATTAAAATATTTAAAATATATTTATAAATAAGTTTAATAATATAATATTATATTTTTAATATTATAATGATATACTAAGTTATTTTATAATAATATATAATATTATATTTTTTAATAATATATAATAAATTATTAATAAATTAATATTATTCATTAATTTTATAAAAGTGATATTATTGAATTATTAATAATGAATAATATTATTTTTGTGTATTTTATATTAATATAATAATCTAGCAATATTTTAGTAAAAATACTTAAAATATATTTATTAATAATTTTAAAAATATGATATTTTTATTTTAATAATATTAACATTTTTCCGGTCAACAAAATTTCCTTTGCATTTTATATAAAATGACTTACGTTTTGATTTTCCATAAGTCATTTTTTGGAATTTTCACTAATTCAAAGTATAAATACTCAAAATAATATTATTTTATATATTTAGTTAATATAATATTTAAATATAAATTTTAATAAAATAATTATTAAAATATTTAAATATATTTAAATAAGTTATAATATAATATTATATTTTAATATTAGATATACTAAGCTATTTTATAATAATATATAATAATATATTTTAATAATATATAATAAATTATTAATAAATTAATATTATTCATTAATTTTATAAAAGTGATATTATTGAATTATTAATAATGAATAATATTATTTTTGTGTATTTTATATTAGTATAATAATCTAGCAATATTTTAGTAAAAATACTTAAAATATATTTATTAATAATTTTAAAAATATGATATTTTTTATTTTAATATTATTATAATAATATTCTTATTTTAATGAGTAATTAATATAACTAATAATATTTATTATTTTAATAATATAATATAATATACTTATTTTGATAAATAATTAGTATAATTTAAAATTTTTTTATAAAAACCGCTAATTTTATTAAAAATATAAAATATCCATATTACAATGAAGGTTTACAACCACAACAGTAAACTAAACATATAATAAGAATATTTTCCTAAATACAAGAAAACTAGCCACTTAAAATTACATAAGGACCATATAAGGAAAAGGTTAAAAAAATCTAATCAAATAAACTCGAACAAGAGATTACAAATAGATCTAAATGCATCGACAAATGAACCAAAAAAAAGAAATAAAGCTATTGAAAGGCCGTTGACATACCGTAAATTAGAACCGAGCGATGTGAAAATACTATCCACGAATGCAAATTACATATCCAAATTCAATCCGAAGGTATAAAACAACGAAGATCATCATGATAATAAATAAGCGTCATCTTGATGAGTTGTGGTGATGTCAAATCCAACCCTGAAAAAATAAACGAAAACAACGACCAAACAACCGAAAACATGTCATAGCGGCATAGAAAAAATGTGCCATAAAAGCAAAAAAAAATACGTGCCAGAAAGGCAAAAGAATATGTGCCAAAAATACAAAATTATTAAGAATAAAAAAAGATAAAACAAAGATACGATATAATAAAACAAATGAAAAATAATAAATACCGACAGTCGACAAACAGTACCAAGACTGGTGCCGCAGTCGATCACAAAGATAAAGAAGAAAAAAGACTAACGGTGACTATGAAAAAAGAGAACAAACCTTGTAATTTATAATATTTTTATTTTAATAGAATATATTAGTTTTAATATTTTTATTTATAAAATTTAGAAATGATACGTTAATAATATTATTAACATAAATAATATTGAATACATTATTCTAATATTTAAAAATAATAATATTAAATTTTTATAATAAATAATATTATTTATTGTATTCAATATTTGTAATAAATAATTTCTAGAAAATTTACCAACTAGTGAAAAATATTTTACACAACATCGTCCAAACACCGTAAAAATAATTTGCAGAAAATGTAATTTATTTTAAAGAAAATATTTTTTGAAATTTGTTTTCAGTGCAACAATAACCTTAGTTTCTTATTGACTATGTTGAATTCGAAATAATGAATGATTAATCGATTGAGAGTTGAAATTAAACCAAAATGATAAGATCGACAAATAATTTTTTTTTTACAAGAATATATCAATAATTCTAGGATAAATTACATCTATGACTACTTAACTATAGAGAGATTCTAATAAAATTGATAAAATTAAAATTTAGTCTTTCATTATTTACACATTCTATCAGTTTAATCCTACTTTTAATTAATCCAATAATTTATTTTAAAAGGGTGGCATTAAGGGGGATCAAACCTATAATTTGGAAGTAATGGAAAGGTGCCCTAACCACATGGCCAAATTTCACATTTGGCAAATACATTATAACATTTTATAAGTAAATAAAAGTATATAAGTGGGGACACAAATTAGGATCGATCGGAGAGTATAGGAGTGTAACACCTTAAATTCGACCTTTATTCAACGCCAAGTTTACGAGTGCAACATTCGATCATTAAAATGATATAAGACTTCACGGATATGAAAAACATGACTTATTCAAAATTTTAAAATTATTTATACAAAGATATGGAAAACATAAAAATTATAAAATCGGAGCTTCTTTATGTTTGAATGAGTACAAACACATCAAATAAAACATTTACAACAGGACTCGGATTATAAAAATAATTCATAATCTCTACATGCTCGCATAAGTCGTTATTAATATACTCTAATACTCTTATTGAGACTCATATGATGATATTGTTGTCTCAATGTGATCCATGAAATCTATAACTTACAAATGGAACCAATCTGAATGTTGAGTTAATAAAACTCAACGTTATACATCTACTCAACCGTGTTTCATGAATTTCATAAAAATAAACATACAAGTTAGATATGAACGTGAATGCATTAAGCTTAGGCATCTATAATCCTCAATTTGTGTAAAGGCTTTGTCCATTTACTAAAGTTTATAGATCAGGATGACAATTTAATTTGAAATTGATGGATTTCGACTCGATTCAATAAGATCGATTTTTTTTATAAAAAAATTAGGTTCGAATCGGATCGGATTTTATAAAGGAGTGAGGTCGGGTCATGTCAAGTTCAGGTGGAAGGTGAAAAAACTCTGACCTGACTTGACCCGAGTGTAATAGTATAATTTCTTCAAATAAGTTTATGGATAATTGCTATAATATCCCCGAGTGTAAAGGCTTTCTATTAATTTTTTAATTAAGTCATTATTTTATATTGGGTCGGGTCAGAGTCAGGTGGAAGATATATATTTTTTGAGTCATAATAGATTGGGTGGAGGATAAATATTTTTCGGGTTAGATTGGATTCGAGTAGAGTGTATATATTTTTCGAGTCGAATAAGATTGACCAAAAACCCAATCCATACATACCAATAGCCATCCCTATTTATAGAGTAGCATGTTACAACTCATTTAAGGAAATCCTAACCACAAGTTATAACAATGGTAAAGACATATCTAATTTTTCTTAAAGACTTAATACTGCAAAACAAATAAAACAAGTTGGATCTTTAGCAAAGAAAGACGGGGAGATAGAGTTAGGGGAGACGGTTTTGATTTTCTATGGAAAAAAATTAAAGGGACTTTAGCAAAGAATATAAAGTTATTGGTCAGATTTATATTTTATCTAAAGAATACAAGTTAAGTTAGAAATTATATTTAATATGGGCTACATCATCAAATTAACGAGAGTTAATAATTTAAGGATCAAAACATAACAAATCAATAACGTAAATGATAGAAACATAAATTTTCAAAATTGATAACCAAAATAAGACGAACAAAAGAAAAAAAAATAACCTTGCCTGTAATTTACCCTTTTATATTTGTAACATCTTTATTTTATAATATTTAAAAAATAATTTTTTATGAATACATATACGATTTGGTCAAACTTGAAAACATATATGAGGAAAAGTTTTTGAATAAGAAAGATGCAAACGTGATAATTAGATTTTTCAATTTTCTAAAATTCTTGTAAAACATTTCAAGGAATTATGTCTACATCCCGGCGAACATGCAGATGAGAGTAGGCGATACAGGTGATCGAAAAACAAACAACCTCGCAATTTAAACACTTAAAAAAACCTTAATAATAATCTGTGATTTGGATTCTTATGTTAATCAGGTTTTCGAAAGTGGGTCCTTTTGATCATCGTTTTTGGTTTGCCTAATAATAATTCAAAGTGTAATTAGCTAGTTAATGGGAGATGGTGAGCGTTGAAATTTCTAACCTCTTTTTAAGGAATCCGATAACAACAAATGACCAAACCTGACTTCCCTCGTAGACTTAAATCTCAGACTTCAGTGCTTTAAATCAAGGGGAGAGCTAGGAGAAAACCAAGCAAAAATAAAGAGAAAATGGTGAGCCTTGTAGCAGCACAAAAGCCATTGTTGCATGGGCTAATAAAGATGGCTGGGGACAGCCTTACTCCGTGGAGCTCGAGCCAGGCACGGTGATGAACTTTTGGGTTCCTTGTGAAACAATCAAGAAACCTAAAAAGGGTGAAAAAAAAGGTCACCCATTTGGAGAAACCGACAAAACCAGTGGTGGTCACCCATTTGGACAAACCGACGAAACCAGTGGTGGTCTTAGTGCATGGTTTTGCTGCAGAAGGCTTACTCACATATCAATTCCAAGTCGGTGCTTTAACGAAGAAGTACTCGGTTTATGTACCTGATCTTCTCTTCTTCGGTAACTCCATTACAGACAAACCTGACAGGTCACCAGCTTTACAAGCCGAGTACTTGGTTAAGGGTGTGGAACAGTGTATATTGGTGGGGTTTAGCTATGGTGGGATGTTGGCATTTAAGATGGCTGAATTGTACCCTCATATGGTTGAGGCCATGGTGGTTTCTGGCTCGATCCTGGCCATGACCGACTCCGTTAGTGTGGAGTCTTTAAACAGGCTGGGGTTCTCATCTTCTGCTGAATTGTTGTTGCCAAATTCTGTCAATGATCTAAAAGCTCTTCTCTCAATCTCTGCTCATAAGAAGCTTTGGTTCCCAGATCGGCTCTATAAAGACTACCTTGAGGTTTGTTTACAGTCTTACTCTTAACATCGTCAACTTTTAATGATTTTCTTTCCTTTTTTCTGCTTAAGGAATCTCTCTAGTATAAGCTATGAAATATTATTCCTCAACTGGGAATGAACATTTTGCATGCATGACTGGCGATTCACATTATAATTTCATGGGTTTGGATTAATATATCAATGGCTGAAATAATCAGAGTTACAGACTTACAGCACAGTTAAAACTTGCAAATAAAGTTCGCTAGATAAACATCTACCATGATGGCTGACAGATTAATGGAGTATTATAATATATATGCATGAACTTTTTTTTTATTAATACATTAAGAACAAAAGCTGATAAAACCAGGATACTGTTGAAATAGACCAAATTTAGAGTTTTTCTGTTCTTTCTTGCTTAAGTTCCTGTTTGAATCATATGGAAGACATAAACAAACATGTTTTGAAGTACTAGGTTTATAATTAGTTAAACTATCTATACCTAATTACTATGCCAAGTGAATCGATTCAGCGACAACTGTGATGAAGATCTAAGAGTAAGACTTAACACCTGTGGACATCCCCCTCTGGCCTCTACCCATCCCTTACAGCTATAGATGGCCCTAGCAAAAATTAACGGATCCTTCCATTAAAAAAAAAAAAGTGTTCCAATAATGGAAACGAATAAAAGTCTTTTTTCTGTTTTCATTATTACACTTAGAAACTTTTTCTGAAATCTGATCATCAATGGCCGTGTATGGGAATTACAGGTAATGTTTGCCAACAAGAAAGAGAGGGCCGAACTGCTGCAGGGCTTGATCATTAGTAATAAGGATACCACCATCCCATCTTTTCCACAGGTTGTTGCCCTTTGCATTTTTTTCACCCACGGCAGCTCTTTACAATTGAAATTGCTTTCACCATTTTCCCATATATAATATTGTAGAGAATACATCTGCTATGGGGTGAAGAAGACCACATCTTCAAGCAAGAGTTCGCTCACAACATGAAACAGTATGTTTTATTTCAGTGTTTCTTTTTTCTGTTTCTGTTTTACATATCTTTGGGTAATTGGATGTACACTGGCAGGCAATTAGGTGAGAATACAACCTTCGAAAGCATAGAGAAAGCAGGTCACTTGGTTCACCTGGAGCGACCCTTTGTTTATAATAAGTGTCTTAGGCGTTTTCTGGCTTCATTGCTCGATGAATGAGTCTTGCAGGTTTATTTAGAGTTGCTGTCATGAAAACAGAAAAAGGGCTTTGGACTCTTATTGCAATGGATTATTATTTCTTATACAGCTTCTCCATTTTCTAGCAAATAAAATAAATTGGAACAAATTCCTCTTCTTTTTTATTTTTATATTTCCATTATTTTAAATAATAATAGTAATGCAAACATGTCATCAAACAACTGCTATTGATAAACTGGTGAACAATGCATGATACAGGTTTTGCTAAAGCCAACGCTGGATATGAACAGCACATACAACTCGAAAGAACTTTGAAAACAAAATCCAAAAAGATAAAATGCATACACTGAAGATCCGTTTTTATCTGAAAGAAGACTGAATCTCTTCCAGACTTCTTCCTTTGGTTTCAGGGACCCACAGTGCCACAAAAACAATGGTGAATGCAGCCACACATGCGTAAATTGTGAAAGTTCCTGCTCATAGGAAGCAAACATGTTAATTTTATAGATTCTTAGCTTGCACATACAACTAAAAACAGATATTGAGAGAAAGAGAAAGACCTCCACCACTCCAGGTCAGAAGCAAGTTTGCTGTCATGGTAATTGCCCATGATGTGGTCCAATTCGCCAACGTTGCTACACTCCCAGCTAGACCCTTAATATTCACAGGAAGTATCTGAAAAGATGTTTAAGTTTAGAGAAAATAAGCACCAAACTGAACCAACCACGGATTTACAAACATCATAAACCGTATCTTTACTAGTAACAAAGGACTTGAAAGCAAAATTCCACACTTAATTTCTGTTTAGAGAAACCGAATATCATATTCTATGGTTGTAGCAACTTGTGCAAGGAATTCCAAAAAAATGCACGGACGCATACAAGAGATGCACAAACATGTCATAAGAAACACACTTATAACCCTAGTGGCGAAGCAGTGGAGAATCAATATATAAGAATCTTAATGCTGTTTCGGTCGCATGGGCTTAAGGTACACAATTGTGTCCCAGGTTAGTTTCTTGCTTCCTGCCTCTCACACTCTAACTAAAGCCAATACATACGTTAATGTCACCCAGATTACAAGATTACACACATACACCAAGTTTAGAAGCAACAGCTAATAAACATGCAATATGGTCTCATCGGATTAAATATCACTGTCACTAGATATGCACTACCTTACCCATCCCAGTCCCACCTCTGCTTTGTCAAGAGACAGAAATAAATACTCAGAAAAACAATTATTTTTGGTTCTGTTAGGCAGATATACGCCTCCAACTAAATATGATAATACGGGATTGCTTAAAATGATTAAAATCTTCGTTCTTCATCGTTCTCAGTTGCTATCATCCATGGTCAAACGAGCTGTATAATCACTGATGAAAAATACTCTCACCTATCACTATCGAGTAGTGTTTCATATAGAATCCTATAATGGAGAAATTAGAATGTTTCCTATTTATGTAAGGTGGAACTATAAGAGAAATTTGAATACCTCAGACATTATAACCCATGGAATTGCTCCGATTCCCAGAGAAAAGGCAATAACAAAGGCCTGAATTGAAGGAAAAAAATCAATCAGAAATCTATTTGACGGAAGTAGGGTACATGATACATACACACACGCAGACACAAAAACACATATATATTATATTCATAAACACAAACTTCACCACGAGTGAAAGAAAACTTACCACAAGACCGACCAGTGAAAGTACCCCCATTATGTGATATAAGTCGGAATCTTCAGCAACAGTTTTCTGGTATCAGTGAAGAGAAAGGAGAAGGTATCAAGAAGCAGTAGTAAAATAATTAAGAAAGAATTTATAAAGTGGGGTTACTTCAGTATTGACGATGGCATTTTAAAAAATTTAGAAAGGGGAAAATAAATTAGAAATAAATGGACCTAACATCACCAACCTCAACAAAAAATGCAACTGCAACAATGAGCAGACTCAGAGTCATTCCAGACGAGGATACCTGCAAAATCATTTATGATTATTGATCTTATTCATTTCTATCTTAACCATAGCTCAGTAGCAAATATAGAATGAAAGGTTAGTTCAAGCACACCATAAGAAGAACCCTGCGGCCAGTTTTGTCCACCAGCCATGTAGTCACACCAGTTGCAACAACCTACACAGAATAGACACCTATTAGATTGATCAGAAATAAAAGCTTCCTGGTAATATATGACCTCCTGCATGACGAAATAAGAATGTGCCTACTTTACCTGAATGGCCCCAAGCCCAAAAGTTGCAACATTACTAGATGAAACCCCTAAACAATTTTATTGCACTGTCAAATTAGTGAATCATAAGGAATAAAGAAATAAATAAATGAAAAACCCAAAACTTTTGCAATCTTAAAATGAGAACCTTAAGATGGGAATGGGGAATTCATATTTTGTTAATCTTGTACAATTACTGATTAACAAAATGCCCCTCATATTTTTAAGATTAAACAATATCAACAAGATGTATAAAGTGAAATTAGCAAATCTCCAACAGACAGCAAATGCATTATTTCCTGCAAAATTTAGCATATCCACTACAAATATTTTGAATGACAAGTTTGTCTTGCTAAATTTGAATTTGATAATGCATACTATCCAAAATGAGGTAATGAGGCTCATGCTAGGCAAAGTATCCATTTATAAGAGAATTTATTTTTCATCATCTAAAGATTTAATTAATATAAAGTCATCGTTAAACATCAAAGAAATGTTGTTCTAACCAGCACTTTCGAAGATATAACTTGCATAGAATAAAACACCATTGATGCCACTAAGTTGCTGAAGCACCAGTAATCCAATTCCTATCTGCAGCATACCAATTACCACTAAAATTAGAGGTTCAATCAACATTTTCTAGGGAAAGGGAAAGAAATGCTATAAATGAAATAAAAAAAGTATTAAAAAAAACAAAGAATATACCGTCAAAGGATACCAATATCTTTTGCGCTTGAGATCTGCAAAACGAATTGTTGTTCTCTTGCTTGATGATGCCACAGCTCTCTGCAGAGATGCCAATTATAGCTTAACTTTATAAGTATAATAGAAAAAGATGCCCTTAAGACAACCTCATGCTTAACACCTAAAGCTTTTGTGTACCAACTTAGTTTTGCAGTTCAATCCAAAATGTATGAGCCTTGGTTGAAGTTAAAAAAGACAAATTGCAGTGATTCAGTTCAAAACCTTAATTTCATTGACTTCGACAGAAATATCTGTATCAAAGCCACGCAAAACTTGCAGAGAGGATTCAAAATCTTCCATCATTCCCATTTTTGCCTGGACACAACACAGTCACAAAACTAATAAACAAAATACTACATGGAAGAAGAAAAGTGGAAAAGATAAGAAGTTTTAAAAGGTCCACTCAAATGATTGCAGGTACATGTTTCTTACCAGCCATCTAGGAGATTCTGGTATGAAAAATAGGCCAGGTATCAATATCGTACATGGTAATATTCCTATAAAGAAGAATCACAGCAGTTTGTCAGCGATAACTGTATAAATTTAATTGATTACTGATAAACACTGACCATAGATTATCTTCAATAGAAGCATAGATGCATACGGAAATGCCATGGCTATATTGTCATGGGACACAATAGTCTCTTTAGAACCTACTAGCCATCTATTAAATACAAAAAAGCTATATTTCCCTTGAGAAAAATGGGATTAACACAAAAATAATTTAATTTTCTAGAAAAAGAAAATCTTAGTTAAATTCAATTAGTACTCGCATGCGTGCAGCCATGCACAATATGACATCATCAAAATATTTTGAATTTGTTCAAATAATAAAAATGTTTTGGACATTGTTTCCCCAACATCATTAGGCGATTCTCTTTCTGGAAAGAGGGGCTAAGTGAACAAAATTCAACCCACTTACCTAAAACTGCAAGTACTCTCCAATTTGCAAACAATCCCAACAGATATGCCAGCATTATTCCAATAGTAACTGATAGCTATCCAATAAAAGATTTTACTTGACTAATCAGTTGATAGAAGTAAATATGGGATACCAAAATGGATGCTAATGTGGAACAAACCTGGTTCACCGATCCAAGGCTTCCTCTCATGTTTTGGGGTGCTATCTCAGCTATATATACAGGCACCTAGACATAATTATGATCATGGTTTATTCATGTTTTAAGCATTACTAAAAAATGTTCCAAGAAAAGAAGTAAAAAAACAGCTGAAAGCTTCCAAGGTACCGTGTAAGAGATAATTCCGACACCGAACCCTTCTAACAACCTTCCCATAAATAAAAACGAAGAATCCTACAAATGCCCAATGCCAGGAAGTTAGCAACAAGCTTTGCAAAGGAGACACAACGAGAAGTACAAAATTATTAAAAATCACTCACGTTGGCAAATGATATGGCCAGCCATCCTATAATGTTAGGAATCGCAGCAATCATTAACGACTGCAGATTTAACACAACAAATGCAACATTAAATTGTTAAAGTGGAAAAAAAGATTCATATTTGATCCAATACAGTGTACATACATATATAAATTTTGAAGATTAATGAATTAAATTTATAATTTCTCAGCTCTAAGCTCAAAGAAAACATTAACCAAAGGTAAATAAGGGAAATTACGAAAGGAATAAGTTACCCCTTTTCGGCCAATATATTCAGCAATCTGACCACTGGCTATTGCCCCAACCATTGCTCCCACATTTGACAAGGAACCAAAAACTGAAAACTGCCCCAAAATAAGAATAAAGGACTGATTTAATGAAAAGGAAAACAGAAAAAAACCAATTTAAATTAAAGAGGAAAATCGGGAGATTCCAAATTCATACCTCTGAAATCGAAAGCTTAAGATCACTGATAATTTGAGCTTGAGTAGGAGACGAGTATCCACACTGTATAGCCAAATTTAAAATAAAACCAATAATAATTACAGTTGAAAATGAAATTAGAAAAAAGGGAAAAGACCAAAGATGAGATTGAGACGAGAAGTGGGAAATTATTATACGGTGAAGCCAAATTGGATAGGGCCCAAGGCGACGATTAGGACACAGAGGACAACGGAGATTGATCCATCGCGAAGGACTTGGGAGGAAGATCCCATAATACTGGACTGCCTGGAACTCATCCGATACCAACTTCCGGTGTGCAAAAAGGGTTTCTTGAGATCCCGGCCTTCTTCATTGTCGTCCCGAAAACTCATCGCCAACTCACTTCAAGAGAAAAAAAAGGTCAGAAATTCAATGAGAAAGCTCTGAACTTTCTTATAATAGCAAAGAAGACAATAATGAAGATGACGATGGTGACGGTAATAAGACGTGTAATATATCAACATTTTGATGGGGGAAAAACACGTGGGCTGTATAGCCATTTTATATATATATATATATATATATATATATATATATATACTATATATATATATATATATATATATATATATATATATATATATGTTGGTCGCTAATCCATTCGTTTTTGGGCAACAATCCATGCTTTTCGTTACTTTCGACAATCGGGCTTTTTTTCCATCTGGGTTTGCCCGAATGGATTTGTTGAGTTCTTTAGGGTAAAATGCGGTTTTGGTGCATTGGACTATATTTTATTTTTCGATGAGGTACCTATAGTAAAAACAATTCTCAATTTAGTACTTATAATTTTCATTTTTTTTATTAAAAATCCATGATTTTCACTACATTAGCGGCCCGATGTTTAGCTTCTTTTGGATAAAAGAGCAGCCCATACACGGGCGAAAGCTAGAAGGGATCAGTGGGAGCCATGACTCTTAAAAATATTTTAAAAATAATATATATATGTATATTAAATTTATCACCACAAAAAATCTGTATAATAAATTATTAAGTTTAGTTACCTCAAAAAACCATATATACTATTTTAAAATTCAAAACTACTTAAATATCATTTATTAAAAAGAATTAATATGTATTATTATTATTTTAATTTGGATCATATCTCATATAGATGGGTTAGGATTTACTTACTTTGCGTAAAACTCTATTAATTTTACATAGATTTAGGATCATTGGATGAGTGAAAATAGATGACTGAGATTAACTCCTTGTTTTTTTCTCTAGTAAATATCTTTTCATTTCCTACTATTAATATCATTAATCTATTCTCATTAGTCTAACTATACCTATCCATTGTTGTTTTTTCAAAAGTATTAATATATTATTAAAGATGAGATTTCTAATTTATGCATTTATATTCTCAACAATCATTTTGATATTAGTGTTATCAATGATGTTAATATCATTCTTTTCTCAAAGTGTCTAATCCTTCTTCTATAGACCAATTTAGATTGAATAGTTTGTGTTGTGAACAAATTATGCAAGACTTTGGACTACTGTATTGATATGACACATGGAGGTTTTGTAACCCCCTCAAACTGATACGGATAACCCGATCCGATCTGGAGTGTCACATTAAGGCCACCGAAGTGCCCACCGTAAAAATAGCGGAAAATTTAAAACTTTTATTAAAACATGTAAATTATAAAATGATTTATCAATACGAAAAAATAAAACAGATTTTCAGACTCATATATAAAACAAAATACAATTACATGCCCCCTAATCACATATACCATACTCTGCAAACAACGCCGGAAGAACTCCCTTACTGAAGTCGATAGCTGCACTGATACAATTCTTTTAACCTGCAATAGTGAGTAATAGAGTGAGCTTCGGAAAGCTCAGTAATACAGAACTACCAAGTAATGCTACAAGACATGCCGATAAATGGAAAGCCATATCATTTCTTATTTACTCAAACGTATACTGATTTTCGAAATAATTTGGAGTTCCACTAGTAGTTCAACGAATAGAAGCAATGAATATCTCAGTTCATAGGAAATATTTCATAGTATCACGTTTTTAGGAGATCGAATAGGATGTCTAGTGTGTTCCAACAGTACGATAAAATCATAGTAGGTACAATAAACGAGTAATAGTTCAGTAAATCATCATAAAATCATAATGAAGTTTCACTTTTGAAACTCGTAGTTTAAATCCTTTTCATGTACACCATCCGCAGTTCCTCAGAACTACGTCCGTAGGGCTTACCTTAAGCACACAACAAAAAGGAAGCCACCTAAGGATAGGCTTTGGGCATGTAAACTTAGGCCCGTAAGTCCATAGGGCTTACCCTAAGCACACGGCAAAAGGGAGCCAACCTAATTGAGCATCTTGGGGCCCGTGAGCCTACCAAAAAGTCACATTAGGTCCGTAATCATCGTTATCATATATCAGTGAACACCAATAAACATATATCAGTCATAGTTCATAAACCATCATCGGTAAGTCGGTGCATCATAAAACAGTAACCATAGATTTTAGTGTACCACATTTCAAAACAGATAAAACAATTATATAGTACATAGGGAACACACTAGAGGATCCAAGTATTTTTCAGAGGCATTTTGTAATTATCGGTAAGGATAACATGAAACTCGTGCAATTTGATCGGATTCTAAGAATAAGGTCCTATTGGAGAGAATCGATTACTAACCGATCTAATCAGACATTTAAATTTGATACTCTAGAATTCCACTATGATTCGTGTGCATCAGGAAAGTGTTCAGGAATAACCGGAGTGATTTAAGCTAATAAAAGAGAAACGGAGATTCTAGACATTACAATTCATGTTGATCAATCGGTTTATCGAACTATTCGAACTGAACAACTCTCAGAACTAATGCGTGTCGACCCATCAATTTATTGCCTTTCCAGGTATTCACACTTTAATACTAACAATTCTTGTACATAAATCATCTTCATAATCATTGCTGAATAGATCTTTCTATGGTCTTTATTTCATTTCCACGTTTCAACGATATCAAAAAATACAGACATACTTGATTCATGGTTCATGACCCATAAAGATAATTCATCATGTATGTTTATCAGTGGTTTCAAACTCATTCAATCACCTATTAAATCCTCAGTCATTGAGGTTACTTAGTTTGTTTAGTAAGCAAGTCTATCCCGGTTACTTTAGAGTTTTCCAGAATAATTCAGACGTTTCTGAATTTCAAGTACATGTTGTACTTCCTTTCAGTTCAATTTAGTCATATAATAAAGTTATTCAGGTATTCATGGTTGATTTATATCACGAATACCCACTCATTAGTATTGTATGCGCTCTAGAGTTGAGCTGAGCCAAGTACTTCCAGAATTATCATCGATCCAAATTTGATAAGATGAACAAACATTCAAGTGGTACCTATATGATTTAGGTAATGATATAGCACTAGCGTTGGTTGATCACTTAAGTTGCGTTCCATAACTTTTTACTGGTAGCACAACATCCATATTTATTTGGATTTCTTAATTAATCCAAGACATTTACTTATTCTAGGTCATAAGGGTATGATGGTTATTTTGGTGCTCAGTTTTATTCTATTCATTTTAGAGCTCAAGGGTATCCAATCATTCCTGAGCTTGGTGAAATTCTTGGTCATTTCAATTACAGGGGTATTTTGGCCATCTTACAGATCTAGAATATTTCAATCATTTTCTTTCGTCCAGTCTTATTATTTAATTCAAACTTATCATTTATTTCAGTCCCTTCAAACTATTCTGACAATATATCACCATCGATAAATTATTATTCTTCATGTACTTACTCAAGTCGGAGATTTCTAGGTTAAATGCATTCTCAGATGTTACTAAAGGACTATCAGGAATTTTCCATACAAAAATAGGATCTCAACAATCAAATCAGTAATTTATCGGTTTAAAAGCAAATTCTCATGTTACTTTCTCATTTAGAGTCAACTTGGACTATTTTTACCTCTCAAGGGCATTTTTGTAATTTCTTAACCAGATAATTTTGGTATTAACTCTTAACGAAAATAATTATACTTTAGAGATCCAATGGTTAATTACTTTCCCGAACATTCTTTGATCTTGAAATGATTCTTTAACCGACTTTTAGTATCTTGCACAAACCCTCTTGGGTTTAAAAACTGATTATCCGAATTTCCTAAGCAAAACTAGCATTTTTTATGCACATATGAAATTTTACCGAATCAATATGTCTTTTCAGAGTTATTAACCACTTCCAGGTACAATTCTTGTCATCTTACAATATAAGGGTATTTTCATAATTTTATCCTACTGAAGTATTCTCATAATTTCCCATCCAAGTACCTTTAACATTTAACCTTTGATGATATAAAAATATAAGTTACAAATCCAGAGCTGATTTCTTTATCACCAATCACAAACTTGTAATTTAATTCTAACAATTCCTCAATCTCTTATATTAGTCACTCGATCCGTATTCAGTTACAACATTTCTACCACATTCATATCGAGTGTATAAATTATTCAACTCCACAAAAGTGATCAACATTATCTTATTCATGCATTTACCAATATCAACATGTTCCATAAAGCATAAAGAGGTAATAAAGTATTACCTCAATTTTCGTGCAATATTGATAGACCATTAACTTCCATTCAAAATTCCTCGATCATGAAATCATCTTCCAATATTTCCTCAGATCCATATCAACATAAATTACATAAAAAAACGGAGCTTAATTATGAAAAACGGATCGAATCGGATGATAAATCAGTGAAACACAGCTTACCGGGTTCGAATTTGGCGAAACGGACTTTGGATTCGGATTCAAGACGTCGAAAACATAAAATATGACATTTCGAAAATCTTGAATTTTTGGTCAAAGCCAAAGTCAACGGGTTTGACTGGTAATTGTGAGGCCTTCGGGTTCGAATTTCAAAAAAAGGACTGCGAAATCGGATTTGGAACGTCAAAAAATATCAGGATAGGTATACTCGGTCAAATTCAAAGGTCGTTTAATGCACAGTCAAAGCCGGTCAAAGTTCTGGTCAACTGTGGTCATCTCGGTCAACAGTCGACCATTTTACACAAATATCACCCTAACATAAATTAATTACCAAATTAGCCATATTCTGCAAATATTTACGAAACTAACACTTGAATTTTACACAAATAGCACCCAAACATAATTTAATTACAAAATTAACACCCAGACGATGCCCACTCTCAGGGAGGGGTGGCGCGTGCAGCACTTGAACAGTGCTAGGGTGTCGGAAAATTCCCGAAAAAATTCTTAAAAATTATTTTAAGCGATTTTGAGGCACTTACCAAGCTCGGTTCACAATTTTGAACGGCGGAGAGCTCGATTCCAAAAAGTCAGAAACTTTGACCGCTTCACCTCCTCACGCGCCGCCGCCGCCGGAGACAAGAAGAACAACGACCGACTCGAAATGACACAAGGAACACGATGGTGCGGGAGGTGTCGTAAATGGATGACCGGATCATCGTGAATCGACGAAAAACCAACTAAAATCGAGTTATTACCGACGATACTTCCGACTGAAATTAATGACAAACGACGACGATTCACGATGAAAGGTTTGAAGGGTTTTGTTCCTCGGTCGACAACGAACACGATGGTGGTTTTGGTTCGTCGATCGGAGATCGGACGACGAGTAGATCAGAATTGAAAAGAGGGTTGTTGGAGAGGAAAAACTGAGAAATTTCTGCAGAAAAACACACGGGATGTGGGGGTTATAATTCATCCCATAAAGAAAATGGGTAAACCATGAATTTAGTCACTGAACTTCCTACACTTTTTAAAATGGTCTGCCAACTTTACGATTTTACAATTTATTCCTAAATTTTCTTCCAAAATACCAAATTAAATTCACCACTTTAAAATTTCTAAAATTTAGCCCCTAAATTAGGGTGTTACAGGTTTTTTTCAGGAAGACATATCAATGATAATATTTTAGTTGTCTATGAAGTCTTATAACCTCTGAAAATAAAAAAAATAGATAAAAAGAAATTATTTGCTTTAAAATTTGACATAAGTAAGACTTATAACCGTGCAGAATAGTATTTTGTGGAAAGTATAATGTTAAGAACAAGGCGGAACAAAGTGGGGCCAAGGGAGCCTTATCACGCCAATTATTTTTTCAAATGTTAATTATTATTGAAAAATATATATTTTTCAAAAATAAATAAAGAAAAATTTACCATACTCTCCTCAATTTAAAAAAATATATTTATAAAAAACAAAATAGTTTAACCCCACTATAATAAATTCTTAATTCCACCACTCGTTGAGAATGAGTTTTAATTATCCGTGGGTATATATTATCGTGTAATGTTTGAAGACAATTTTGTATTTAGTGAGTTTAAATGGAATTAAGGGCAATTCATTTACACCAACACGTGGTCCAAGATAGGGGTATTTATTGAGAGAGTCGATCGCGAGTTTAGCTGTAACATCCCCAAAACCGTGCTAGTGACTAAAATATAAGTTTTTAAAACTTTGTGATCAATTTCAAAAAATTGAAAAGTTTAGGGACTTATTTGGAGTATATTGGTGTTGGATTGAATATCAAAGTTTGGTAGTAGAAAGGGCATAATGGTTATTTGGTAAGGTAATAAATTAAAAATTTATAGTGGTGTATATATATACACGTGTAGTAAGTGAGAAGGAAAGAAATATCTGGAAGTCTAGCTTCTTCTTCTTCTTTCCCCGTGAGTGCTTGGTTAAAGGTAAGATGATCTCAAGTTAAAGTTTCATTTCATTTTTAAATTAGTTTTGATTCTTGAAGTGATAGGAAAACTTAAGGAAGTTTAAAGAGAAATAAAAACTAAAAGATTTGCAAGTTATAGGAGATTGAAAATAAGGAGTTTTTAAGTGAATTGTTGAGAGAGAGTTTGTAAATGAATTTAGAATTCATATTTGACTTGTTATCAGCCAGAATAACAGATTTAAGAGGGTAGAGAGGATAAATAACAAAGTTGAATATGTGGTAAGATTTTTAGTTTCAAGTGTTCTAATGAAATATTGGATGTTTAGATGTGTTAAAGTGATATAAGTTTATTTGGATAAGTGTAGTTGATTTTAAAGGCTTGAAAAGAGACTAAAGTGAGGAATTTATCAATGTTTTGGAAAATATTCGGGTAAAATGAGTAAGTTCTAGGCATGGGGTATCAGTACTGGAAGAACAATACCGATACTTCAAGGAAAAAATAGGTGATATCTTGGTCTGAGTATCGATACTAGATGAACACTATCGATACTAGATGAACAATATCGATACCATAAGGTAAAAGTGGATTTAATCTTCAAGAAGTATCGACACCGAAGGATGTAGTATTGATACTATGGGTATCGATACCAGTGAGCAAGTATCAGTACCATTTTGAGAGGAAATTCCATAATCGAAATTCGGTATCGATAATGAAGTATAGTATTGATACCATAGTGTAAAAGTATAGGTAATGTACCTTGGGTACCGATACTACCGATATTATTCAAAGTGAAATAGTAAATTAAGTGTTTCGTTTAGCTCAAGTTATTGGCGATTGATAGTATTATGAATTTCGATATTTATTGAGATCGTATATTGGTGTAGATATTGATTGAAAGCAAGACTCGGATGATTCAAAGTTGTGAGATCGATCTAAGGTGCTAAGTGTTGTTGTGACTAGTGAGGCCCATGTGAGTGCATATTAGTTGGTATATGATGTTTTATGGAAATAAGACTTGCGACGAGTCTATTCTCTATATTAGAGTGTATGAATCCAGGAATATAAGCATGTGTTTAATATGATTATTATGTGTGCATGAGTACTTGAATATGAGTATATGTGTTATTTATTATTGTATATGTTACATGATCTATTTGAATACATGTTTGTGTGATAACCCATGTGAACTGGTATAAATGACCTATGAGATCACCTGAGAAAATAATATAAGTTATGTGATATGGACATAAGGGATTATATGAACATGTAATATAAGCTATATGATGAGAATCTATGTTTTATATGATATATGTGAAGATATGAGAACAATATATTAGTTATTTGATATGATCTACGAGTTTACATGAACATATGAGATACACCATGTGACATGACCTACGTGATTAATTGTCTATGTGAAATAAGATATAAGAAATGATATAAATGGTAAAGCTCATAGTATATGATATGAAAGCTGAGGGTATAATTGGCATGCCAAGAGTCAAGGGTTCTACGCGGTCCTTCGGGATATATATGTGGTCCTTCGGGACAATTCTATGATGTCTTTCGGGATAATTTCTACGCGGTCCTTTGGGGACATCTATATGGTCCTTCGGGACATTCTATGTGGCACTACGGTGCATTTTATACGATCTATGGTGACAACATTTGTGCACAACCTCAATGTACTCACATATCTTTAGTTCTTAGAAGTTTACCATGGGCTATTAAAAGAGATAACATAATAAATTGTATGTGATTTTATGTGTATTGCTTTGTGAAATGTGTTATGATTTCTATGTTATATGATGTTTTAAAAAGATTAAGTCTCATATTATATGATTAAAATGATTAATGATTAATGATAATGATAGAGATAAGATGATTAATGTTGATCATGATGGTATATGTATATGTGTGTATTTTGTTATATGAAATGTTTTATGGTTTTGTATGTTATTATGGTATGAAATGCTCATGTATTGTTAAGGATTTAAAGTTTTTATTATACATTTTATATGCCTCACTAAGTCAACGACTTAGCGTGTGAATGCTTCACACGTAGGTTCCGAGAAGATAAAGTAGCAAATAGGCAAGTCATGTCAGCTTCTCATTTTCAAAGATTAGGTCAGAAAATAATTGAATATTATGTATTTTGTTATACTGATTGTAGTTGGCATGTAAATAAAGATTTGAATCGGATATGCTCTGATCGATTTTGTAAAAGTATATGATTGTATTTAATGTAAATTATTCAGTTTTGATTTACATGTGAATTTAAATTTTCAGTTATTTTACAAAAGTAATGATTTAAAAAGTCAATGTGACACATTGGATTCATATCCAGGTCAGATACGCGTTGGGTGTTACATTTAATAGTATCAGAGCTAAGGTTTAGTCGATTCTAGGCTTAAACCGAAGTCAATTGAGTTTTAATATATGTACATGCCAATAAAAAGAAAATTTCTGATCTGATAGTGTAAGGAGTGTGTTGTCTTATTACTAAAGTAGAATTGTTATGTTATATTAGATGTCTGATCATGAGAGCTTTTGAAGTGAAGCTAGAAGTGATAAACCTGATGGTGGTAGCAATTCACATGCCCTAGCCAGCCAGGATGAAGAAAGGACACCTCAGGGAGTGCCTTTACAAGATCAAGGGTTGTTTTCAGGAGGTTGAAAACGCGTCAGAATAGTGTTAGAATGACTCCATTGCTCTGAAGTGGAGTAGTTTCTTTGCTAAGCGAGAAAATTAAAGTATAGTTGATAAATGTTATCATGAGAATATTAAAAGATCAAATGATGTGGTTATTGTTTTTAGAATAGTTCAAGAATGAGTATATCGGTGATCAGTTCATAAGACAAATGAAACCAGAATTTTTGAGTTTGAACCAAGGGAATTGCACTGTGTATGAGTAAGAGTGAGGGTTTGATAAGTTGAGTAAATTACCGCTTAGTTAATTCCGATTGAAAATGATGTATATGATTGGTTTGATGAGGGCTTGTGCCCTAGATTAAAAGAGTTGGTGCTGACTAACAAGGTTATGCGAGGGTAAGTGTAATAGAGTTAAAATATTTAAGGAAAATGTCAGGTTAAGCTAATCAAGTATGGCGAGGATTTGTGTATGGTTGTGTATTTTGGCTATGTAGATGTGATGTAGTAAAGGAGATAAGGAGTTGTATATCTGAATGAAGTTAAAGATGTAGTAGAAAAGTTTGAGTTGATAAAAAGAATATGTGTATTGTATATCTGAAGGATTGTACAAGAGTAAAGGTTTGATATTATGTTGCAAAGCAATTAGAGAATGATGAAAGAAATCAATTGACTCGTGATCTTGAGTGGTAAGGATTGGAGTTAATGTCTACATGGTGAATGACATTATATGGATTTCTAAAGGTAGAATATAGGTGTATAATTGAAAAAGTGAAAAGACAAGTCTATAAACAGTAAACACGAAATATTAAAGTAGAGGAAGTAATATGAGAACATTATAAGATATGTGTAGACAGTATTCTCAACTATTTTTGCAGTGAAAATTCGAGGATGAATTTTCTTATGGGGGAGATTTGTAACATCCCCAAAACTGGGCTAGTGACCAAAATATAAGTTTTTGAAACTTTGTGATCAATTTTGAAAAATTGAAAAGTTTAGGGACTTAATTTGAGTATATTGGTATTGGATTGAATATCAAAGTTTGGTAGTAGAAAGGACATAACAGTCATTTGGTAAAGAAATAAATTAAAAATTTATAGTGGTGTATATATATATATACACACATGTGTAGTAAGTGAGAAGGAAAGAAATATATGGAAGTCTAGCTTCTTCTTCTTCTTCTTCTTCTTCTTCTTCTTCTTCTTCTTCTTCTTTCCCCTTGAGTGCTTGGTTTGGTTAAAGGTAAGATGATCTCAAGTTAAAGTTTCCTTTCATTTTTTAAATTGGTTTTGATTCTTGAAGTGATAGAAAAGTTTAAGGAAGTTTAAAGAGAAGTAAAAACTAAAAGATTTGCAAGTTATAGGAGATTGACAATAAGGAGTTTTTAAGTGAATTGTTGAGAGTGAGTTTGTAAATGAATTTATAAGTCATATTTGACTTGTCATCAATCAGAATAAGAGATTTAAGAGGTTAGAGAGGATAAATAACAAACTTGAATATGTGGTAAGATTTTTAGTTTCAAGTGTTCTTATGAAATATTGAATGTTTAGATGTGTTAAAGTGATATAAGTTGATTTGGATAAGTGTAGTTGAGTTTAAATGCTTGAAAAGAGAGTAAAGTGAGGAATTTATCAAAGTTTTATTATTGTATATGTTACATGGTCTATGTGAATACATGTTTGTGTGATAACCCATGTGAACTGGTATAAATGACCTATGAGATTACTTGAGAAAATAATATAAGCTATGTGATATGGACATAAAGGATCATATGAACATGTAATATAAGCTATATGATGAGAATCTATGTTTTATATGATATATGTGAAGATATGAGAACAATATATTAGTTATTTGATATGATCTACGAGTTTACATGAACATATGAGATACACCATGTGACATGACCTACGTGATTAATTGTCTATATGAAATAAGATATAAGAAATGATATAAATGGTAAATCCCATAGTATGTGATATGAGAGATTGGGGTATAATTGGCATGCCAAGAGTCAAGGGTTCTACGGTCATTCGGGATAATTCTACGTTGTCCTTCATGACAATTTCTACGCGGTATTTCGGGACATCTATGTGGTCATTTGGGACATTCTATGTGGTATTACGGTGCATTTTATACGAGTTGTGGTGACAACATTTGTGCACAACCTCAATGCACTCACATATCTTTAGTTAACAGAAGTGTACCATGGGCTATTAAAAGAGATAACATAATAAACTGTATGTGATGTAATGTGTATTGCTTTGTGAAATGTGTTATGATTTCTATGTTATATGATGTTTTACAAAGATTAAGTACCAGATTATATGATCAAAAGGAATAATGATAATGATAGAGATAACGATAATGATTTTAATGTTGATCATGATGGTATATGTATGTGTGCGTATTTTGTTATATGAAATGTTTTATGGTTTTATATGTTATTATGGTATGAAATTGTTGAAAACATTTTGATGTTTCGATATAACAAATTAAGAGTTATTGAATTTTAAGATTTTATAATCATTTTTAAAGTATGTTCGATTAAATTATTCGAATATCACAAATATTACTCCAAGTTTTTCAAAGGTCAATTTCAATCCTTACTAAAGTGTAAAATTGTGTTTTAAACTTAAAATATTTTTGAAACAATTTTTACAAAGTATTTCGAACCAAAATCGAGCCAAAAATCAATTTTATGAAGGGATGTACCGATGCACAACCTAATTCGAATACATTTTGTGTAACGATGCACATTCATGTATCGATGCACTCATGATTTTATTGAAACATCGAATGCATTTTATGTACCGATGCACAGACCATGCATCGATGCACTCCTGGCTCTTTGAAACATCGAATGTAATTAGTGTACCGATGCACCCCAAGTGTACCGATGCACTAGGTCTTATAACGGTCGAAATATTTGAATTTTACACTAAGTGTACCAACGCACCCACGCTCCCACCAGATTTTTAAATGATAATTACACAATAACGGCTCTATTGATTTCACAAATGATCCACAGCATTCAGAAGTGATTCAAGGTGTATTTAAACAATCTTAGGAGCCATTGATCAACAAAAATTAAGAAGAGAAGCTAGAGAATCAAAGAGAAAGGCTTGAACTTATTGTTTGAGCATTTTCAAGCCTATTTTCATTCAATATTCATTTCGCTTTCAAGAGCACCATTTGTGCTCAATTGTATTCATTCTTGAGTGTTCTTTCTTTGTTATAGAATTGTGCAAACATCTTGCCTAGTGAGGTTTTTTCTGTAAGTTTGCGAAATTTGTATTCTTCTCTTTGGGAGAGAGTGTTCTCAAGAATTTGGGGTATAATTCTTGAGGAAGTTGTAAGGTTACTCTTTGTCCTCAAAAGAAAGAACAAATTAGTAAACTTGTTGGAAAATCCTTAGTGTGGATAGCTAAGGTAGTTGACGTAGACTTTGGTTGAGAAAGTCGAACCACTCTAAATCACTATACAATTATTTTTCAATTTTCTGTAAAAGCTTCCACCAAAATTTTTATTGCCAATTCACCCCCTCTTGGTTATTTCGTCGATCGATTAACTCAACAGAAATGCTCATGTATTATTAAGTATTTAAATTTTCTATTAGACGTTTTATATGCCTCACTTAGTCAACGACTTAACGTTTGAATGTTTCACACGTAGGTTCCGAGAAGATAAAGGAGCAAAGATAGGCAAGTCAGGTTAGCTTCTCCTTTCCAAAGACCATATCATAAAAGAATTAAATTGTATGTATTTTGTTATACTGATTGTAGTTGGCATGTAAATACATATTTGAATTGGATATGCTCTGATCAGTTTTGTAAAAGTATATGATTGTATTTAATGTAAATTATTCAGTTTTGATTTAAATTTGAATTTAAATTTTTAGTTATTTTGCAAAAGTAATGATTTGAAAAGTCAATGTGATACCTCTGATTCGTATCCGGGTCGGATACGGGTTGGGGGTGTTACATAAGCACTGCTCGACTCGTGCTTAACTAAAAATTCTGTTGCTCAACACGACTCGTTTCTCGTTAAGCTCGTTAAAATTTTGCTTGAAACTTGTTGTTCGTTAAGCTTGTTGTTAGTTAAACTCATCAAAAATTTTACCTTGTTTTTTAAATATAGATAAAATCTACTTATACTATATAGAACTTAATATGAACATCAATTAATGGATTTAATAAAAAATATCAAAAGATGTATGAAGCAATTTTAAAGCATAAACTTCAAACCAACAATCCACAGATGCATTAATATAATAATTAGGGTTTGATTTTGGGTGTAGTAAAATAATAATTATTAATTAATAATTTAAAATTTTTATTGTTTATTAGAAAATTAATAAGTTTATAATTTTTCATCTTTTTTATTATCTATTAGTAATTTAGTATTTTTTAAATGAACTAATTTTTAAGATAATTTTTAAAAAAATTATAAAAAAAATTAATGAGTTGTTCGCGAACTTATCGAGTCAACTCAAATCAAACTTTGAGTGAATCGATTTTGAACTGCTCTCGAGCTGCTCAACTAATTAAGCATCCCTAGTTTAAGATAGGAAAATCCAATGAGCTCATATTTATTTCTATTTTGTGTAAAATTGACTGAAACTGAGTTGAATCAAAACTGTTTGTGACCCAGGTGGTGGTGATCCGACAGCAATTTGAATCCGAACTGGCGTTGGCCTGAATTCAAGTTGGACCTGGAAATTCTGGATTTGAACCCGACCTACACCCAATCTAAGAACGACCTAAACCCGAATTGAACCGATAATATGATAACTGAAACCGACCTGTATTCGACTAATATGAACCTGAACCCGAGATTAACCTGGTTAATAATTGGTATTACCTGGCCTGTTATGAACCTGACCAGTAATTGACTCAACCTGTAAATGGTCCGACTTGTTATTGAACTGATATGATATTTATCTGACTTGATATTTACCTGATTTATAAGCTACAATTGAAGTTGTAAGATTTTGAATTTATAGTAAACTATGAAAATTAATATGAAT